>NC_134825.1:106728674-106780650 GCF_004210375.1 Tachypleus tridentatus | reverse complement strand
AAAACCAGCCCAGGAAAGATATATTTTTTCTATATACTGACCCTCGAGATGAAGCGAGTAGGTTTCTCAAAAACACAGAGAGAGATCAGGGTATTATGTGGCTAATAATACATACCACAACACCAGTATTTTCCATACAATTCAAAAATTAAACATAAATCACATTGTGCGAAGTTTTCATTTACAATCCATTGTTTATTTCGTGTTATTACTTCCCTATTACTATATCAGCACAAAAAATTACATAACAGTCCGTTAATCGTGCATCCATGCTACAAGTGGAAAACTGGGCTCCCCTTTAAAAGAAATTAAAAGGCAAAGTTTCAATATATTTTTCGATGGACTGACCCTGATTCTAACAATAGAACTCATTACTGTTTCGTTTGTTAGGATACGTTATGGACTGACCCTGATTCTAATAACAGAACTCATTACTGTTTCGTTTGTTATGATACGTTATGGACTGACCCTGATTCTAACAATAGAACTCATTACTGTCTCGTTTATTAGGATACGTTATGGACTGACCCTAATTCTAATAACAGAGCTCATTACTGTCTCGTTTGTTAGGATACGTTATGGGATGGCCCTGATTTTAATAACAGAGCTCATTACTGTCTCGTTTATTAGGGATACGTTATGGACTGACCCTAATTCTAATAACAGAGCTCATTACTGTCTCGTTTGTTAGGATACGTTATGGACTGGCCCTGATTCTAATAACAGAGCTCATTACTGTCTCGTTTCTTAGGATACGTTATGGACCGACTATGATTCTAAGAACAGAGTTCAATACTGTCTCGTTTGTTAGGATACGTTATGGACTGGCCTAATTCTAATAACAGAGCTCAATACTGTCTCGATTGTTAGGGATACGTTATGGACCGACCATGATTCTAACAACAGAGTTCAATACTGTCTCGTTTGTTAGGGATACGTTATGGACTGGCCCTAATTCTAATAACAGAGCTCATTACTGTCTCGTTTATTAGGATACGTTATGGACTGGCCCTGATTCTAATAACAGAGCTCATTACTGTCTCGTTTGTTGGATACGTTATGGACTGGCCCTAATTCTAATAACAGAGCTCATTACTGTCTCGTTTGTTAGGATACGTTATGAACTGGCCTAATTCTAATAACAGAGCTCAATACTGTCTCGTTTGTTGGGATACGTTATGGACCGACCATGATTCTAACAACAGAGTTCAATACTGTCTCGTTTGTTAGGATACGTTATTGACTGGCCCCGATTCTAACAACAGAGCTCATGGGGTGGAATACAGGTCAAACTCGCTTGACACTCTAAGGTTTCAAACGACCAAATCCCCGATTCCGAGAGAGATCGGAACTGTTACGGGCTGTTCATATCAGTAAACTGTCTTCGCCATAACGTATGCAACCAGTTAATATTTCTTTCCCGGGAGTCGAACCTGTAACATCTTTTCCTCTTTTTCTTCTTCATGTTCATTGCTCCGTTACCTCCCCATTTAATTTTCTCTCCTGTACCTTTTTTCGCATCATCAGTAAACATTTTTCATCATTTAAGAAAATGTTTAACTTTGAAACGATTATCGTGATGTTTGTGCAAGTTTTATGACGTGTTCTCCGCGACCTTGAATATCTTCAGGCAACACTGGTCTATCACGCGTGGGCTCTTCTTCTAAGTACAAAGTACAGTATGGTAATATATACCGTGTTTACTCGCTTATAAGACGGGGATTTTTCCTCGAGATTTCGGGCTCAAATTGGGGGGCTCGTCTTATAGGCGAGGTCTACAGACATAGAAAATAAATTTAGTTCACTCAGAACTGTGCAGATCGTTTCTCAAATGCGGAATTTCGAATTCCATTGACGGCAGTGAGGATGATGAACTTTTCAGTGAGTTTATCGGCGGCAGAGATGACGTAGAGCAGGAGGAGAACACGGAGGAATGTGACCTCTACGATGATGGATTGTCCGAGGAGCAGTTTTATGAACTGTTTGGAGATAGCGACAACGAATAATTTGAAGGCTTTTGAATTTCATAACTTGCATACTGATTTGCTGTGTTCTATTAAAGTGCAGTTTGCGTAAACTCTTTTAATACTTTGAAGAAATGTGGTTTAAAAGTTAGCATAAACGTACTTTGATACTGAAATATGTTGTGATAAGTTTTGTGCGTTAGATTGTTCTTTGTTATGTGTTTTAAATATGAATATTTATCATACAGTAAATAAAATAGTTGATGAAATTCCATTAAACGCTTGAACACCGAGTTTGGATTTATTCATTTATTTTCACTTTTCTATCTCTCCTATTTTTCTCCTTCTAATCTGAAATCAAAATATCGTATACGAAACCCAAAATTAGGTTTCTATTAATTTCCATTTTTTTCACTTTTCTCTCGTTACCTGCTTTCCTTCCTTCGTCTTATAAACGAGTCTAAACAGAATATCGACAATCTCTCAGGTGAAGTTGGGACCCGTCTTATAAGCGAGTCGTCTTATAAACGAATAAAAACGGTACACACACACACACACACAATGTGGATGATCCTCAAAATAAATACCTTCATTATTTATTTTGATTAGAAAAGGACATCAATATAAATTTAATTCACCATTACCTAGCCATTTTAGAGCTCTTTACATATTTTCCATATGTTGTTAATTTTAGAAATTTGCTTATTACAAATTCAAATTCACGAACAACTAATTAACAACTGTTTCAAGATATGAAAAAACTAATTGCTATAAAGTCTGTGGTAATGTAAATGTTATGATTTTAGCATCTCTCCACTAAATGTGTTTGACGTATTATTCACAAATACATATCAACTAGATGGTAAAGGGTTGTATAGGAACAAAATTAGATTACACTGACAGTGATGTAAAGATTTTCTTCAAAGTGAAACAGAAAGTTACTGTTATGCCATGCTTCAGGGAGAAATTAAAGACCATGTGTGAATTAAAATAAGTGGTTTGAAAAAAATAAAATGGTTTGACTTGTACATATTTTATGAAGTACGAATTCACAAGAAAATAAATTCTGTTACATTTTTTAATTTACATAAAATTTTCTATTCCGTAATTTTCATAAGAATTTCCACGATAGAGTATATTTTAAATGAACTACAGGATTGACCCCTAAAAATACTTGTTCTGTGGGCTCTGTTGACTTCTTAAAAAAGTTAAGCGTAGGCCCTGTTCATTCTCGAATCAGTACAGTTTTCTTATCTACGTTGCCAATAGCTTGGAAATGTGAGCTATTTCAATCTGAGTTTTTCACTTTTTGCGTTTAGTAATAAACATGGAGGAGGAGAAACGTTGTCGTAGGCTATTCCGGGCAAGCATATCAGTTGGAAAAAAAATAATTGTAATTCTACTCTGGTCTACAAGTTCAGGTGTGGGCTGCAGTAGAGCCTGGCGGCGGATCAGTCCTGTTATTCTGTTTTGGTCAGGGTTTTCTGTCTCAAAATAATAATAATAAAAACCTCGGGTTAGTCGTAAGTCCTTGGTCACCTGATTACTTTATTGTCAGTACTTCACGCATGTTGCCTTCCCTCGTTGCAGTGCATGACATCGGAAAGTAGTTTTAGCTACAGTAGATTTAGTTGATCATTTTGTGCCGCAATGTGGACAGAATACGACTCACCCTACGTAATATTTGGTAACAGGAACAGGAGACTGCACGTTGCGTCATCTTATCACTGCGTAACAGCATGTATTTGTGTAAATTGAGAAATTTAACTTGATTATAAGCATGCTCCTATGGGTCAGGTATAAAACCAAATTTATGTTAAAAAGAACTGATAAACAAATTAAAGGTATAACATGATATAATTAAAGTTGTGGTGCAGTTTTATAATATATATTATCTTTACGAACTCATAAATAATAGGTTGTATAAAATAACGAAATAATTTTATTTTTCATGTCATTGCTTGAATTTATTTTAAAAAATAAATAATTACACTAAACAAAGTGAAACTAATTGCTGACCTGTTTTATTCACTTTCAATGTTACGATGTATGCTAACAAGTTTTTGCAGGTAAGTATATACCATAACAGATTATAAAACAAACAAAACATGGCTGGTATGCGTTTTAACATTTTTATTAATAAAGCATAGGACAACGTTTCAATCTTTTAAGGACATTTTCAAGTTAACCATTCCGAGATACATTTTTGTTTCAAGTGGTTTTTTTGTCATCAAGAAGAACAATACATGGTTTAATATGTAAAACAAAATGTACGAAGGGAAAGAAATACTAAATGTACTTGTACTGAAAAAGAATAAATTTTGAAATCATTGCGAGTTGTGGATTTGTTTGTATTGTCATATGGTGAATTATTACAAGCAAAAGTAGAAGTGTGAACTTTGTGTGATTTTTGTCATAACGAGCTATATTTCCGAAATAAACACACAAGTAATATTGCTTTTTTTCCGATTTTATCGAGTAAACTTAAATTTAAAAAGTATGTTCATTTTCTCGTTGATTGAGTTTTGGTTATAATTTTTAAATTAATCAAATATTTGAAATAGCTTTCTTCGTAATTTTGAACACGTAGGGCAAGGTCTAAACAAGTTTACAATCAACTAGATTTTAATATATTTGATTATAACTTTAAATTGTTTAAAAGACAACTTTAAATAGTTTGGACTTGTATATCGGGAAAACTTAAACTTAATACTTCAGGATTTTCCTTTTATATTTTTTATAAAGAACATTCTTTCTGATAGATGGGGCTGTAATGCATCAGGATATTTCTCTTTGTTATTGAAAACAATATTCGAGATAATAGATGGCGCTACGGGATATTATATCGCAATATAAAGGTTACATAATAGGTGTTATATGGTTGTGTACTTCCGCAAAATTTCTAGAATGCTCTTTTGACTTTTCGTTAAGCATGTTACACAATTTCCCTTTAACCTTTTATAAAAACAAATGTTTATTACTCTTAAATACGTTTGGTGCTTAATAAAGATCTGAAAATTAAAACTTTGCGTCAGAATATGAGAGCTATATTCTCTATTTGTTGCACTAGAATACAGTGAAAAGGCCCATGAGTGCTATTTAAGGCGTTTTTTGTGCCTCGTGACGTAGTAGACGACTTGAGAGAGTTTCGAATAGTACGGTTGAAGGGCGTGAAAGCGGATTTTGAACGGAAGGTAGACGAGAACTTCGGAGATTAGAAGAACAACCAGAGGCGACGTAAAGGCAACGATGAATGGCAAATTTTAAGAAAACATTAGTGAAATATCAGTTTGATATAGTAATTGCATATTCTTATTTAAAAAAAGAAATAGGGCTGAAGAGTTATCGTGTAGATGCAAATATGATAATTCTAAATTTATTGTAACGATAAACGTAAATGTTTTTGAGTAAACATCCCGATAGTAATAATGTGATGCTAGTTTAATCATCTGTTGCTGTTTTTTTTCCAAAAGTTTTTAGTGGGGGAAGATTCAAGACAAACACTCGTGTGCTAACTATGTATCTGTTGCTGTAGTAATTTCTGGAAGAGGACTATATGTTAATCACTTTTTCCCTCTGGCGAAATCTGCACAAAAAAATAACGAAACGATAATGTGAAGATAGACTTACTCGGCGTATGTTTTTTAAACATTTTATGTATAGGTGTTACTATATGTGATGCGACTATAATTACAACTGACTTGCATATAGTCTCTAGGCTGTCGAACAAGGGTGGAAAGGTGGGATTAAAGAAACTTTGGTTTTGTTTTTTAATAGGTTCAACTGATGTATAGATTCTACTGTACTTGCAGTTGTACTTGTAGATTAATCTACAATATCTAACTTTGCCTTTTGATGGTAAAGAATCTCGAAATGACTAACTGCATAAGGAGTGTGTAAGTACTGCAAGGACAGGTAACTTTCCTACTAACTACATCGTTTTCGTTTTTGTAGATTGTTAAAAGATGGAAGTCCAAATTACGAAATGAGTTGCACGTATTTTGTGCGTTGTGTAAGGATGATGAACTGTTGGGGATGGGTTGCTTTTTCTGTTTTTTGAAGTACAATTGCAGAACGGAAGTTACTGTCACGGATTTCATTCGCCATGGTCGTAGAAGAATAGTCATCTGTTCCTAGTTTGGAGTAAATGTAACATTCTGACTCTTGTATAGGGTAAGCTGTATTTGGGGTGTTAACAACTTTGCGTTTTTACTTTTCATCTAATGTTTAATTCCTTGTTAGTTACAAAAGAGATTTACATTCAAAGTTTTACTCTGAATACCGTGCAAGACTTGCTGTACGAGTTTATTGTAACTGAAGTGATAACGTAAACCGTAAATTCAGTCTGGCCTCAATAGATATTTTAATGGCAATTTCCATACCTGATCTGTATCTTAAGACAAATGCCGCCCTTTACCTTGTTCTGTGGGTAGGGTGGTAGTGGTTTACTTGCACCTTGATTACTTAAATAGGTTCAGTAAAGTGAAGAATCTCCATGAGACCCTTAAGAGCTTGCCACGTATGTATGATTGTTTTTTATTATGCTGTTTCGTCATTCAAACTCAACCCTGAGAACGAAGAAGAGTACTTGTAGTTGATACACCTGCAGTAAGGTAACATTTTGTATTGGTGAACATGTTTTTCTGAAGGTTAATATATGTTACAGTAACGTTAGCAAAACTTGCTAGGGAATAGGTGTTTTTGGTAAATATCACGCAGGTTCTTCAACATGAATTCTTGGTGATGTCGGAATTTCGTCCCTTTTTTTCATACTACTGACGTGTATCTGGAAGATCGTCCAACCTTGATCATGTGCCATTGGTACGTCTAGACCAATAGGTAATTTCGGTTAATTTAAGTGCATGTTAAACGAACGTGTAATTAGAACAGGGGTTCTTAACAGGTCCCACCCTAGGGGTGGATGATTCCCAAGGGGTGCGAGGATGCCATGAATAATTAAAGCAAATCTATATTTTTACATAAGAGTATGCTTTATATTTCTCCAGGGGGTGCGAGAAATGATTACTGATTTGAAAGGGGTGCAAACACTGAAAAAGGTTAAGAACCGCTGAATTAGAAGGATTCCGCTTAGTTACCAGCCTCTGATTAATACTTTCTTACTTTGATTAGTCAACTGAACTTTATACAGGTTAGGGATAATCCGAGTGTAACTCGTAACTGTCTTCAACATAGCGTACTTGAATTACCTGCAGTAGAATGTTGATCTATCTCATTCATAGTAATAGTTCAGAGTTATGTGCTCTGCAAATACTTTTCGCGTGTGTGGCGTTTTTTTTTTTCTTCCACTGAATTAGGTCTTAAAAAATGACGTTCACCTGCAGACTTGTGAACAACTGAGATTCACGTACTGTTGAAGATCGTAATATTAGGATATGCTGATCTCGCAGCCTCAGCAAGCAAATTGTTGGACGGAGATGTCTATTATGGATGATGAATGCACATTTTTTTAACCTCCCAAGTACTACCTTCTGTTTCAACTATACACCTTAATTGGAACCAACAGAAAATTCTCAATGTAGTCGTGCATGAAAATTGTGTCCTGACATCTTTTGCATGGGCTTAAGTATAGTAACGTGTAAACTACCACTAAACTGGATAAACAAGTAATGTATATTGTGCTGTATTTCTTGTTTCAAATGTTTTATATAAAAAAGCAAAAAACACCGTAACTCTTGCTATTGTAAAACATGCAAGTTTAACTGTTTTAACAAACCTCAGTGTAAAGCTAATGGGTAGAATTTGTGTAATTTTAAAGACGAACTTCTACATACCTGATTTTTTTTTGGGGGGGATTTGTTTACTTAACTTCTCAGAATACTTGAATAGGTTCAACACTGGATAAATCTCGGACTACGAAATAACCACGAAGGTTTGAGACGTTTCATGTATAGTCACTCTGAAAACTTAGTGAAGACTGAAGAGAGAATTGTAGATACGTGGCTTTTACAAGTTGTATTAAGGTAACATTTTGTTACTGTAAACTGCATCTTATTTGAATATTGGCACTGAATTTCCCCGTCATTTTGGAACTTGTTCGTAGGAAGTGACAAGTTTAATGCAGTAGTTGCCAAGTTCTGCAGCTTGAATCTTGGAGTTGGGAGAACAGTTCTGTGTTTTTAACATCAGCAGTATATCTGCTGTGTGCAACTGTTAGTAGTAGTTATCACATATAGTTAGTCTATATTTTTTTTTTTTTTTAATATAGAATTATCGGTTATTAATGTAGCAGGTATAGTTCAATGTTTACATTTTCTTAAGTTGATCAAAGTATGAACTTTAGTGGTTTACGGTGAACGATTTGGTGGCTTTCTAAGTGCAGAGTTAACCAATTGTATTCGTGTCGGAATGTGCAAGTTTGTTAACTAAATATTTATTTTGTGTGCTATAATGGGAGGGTGGGAGCTAATTTTTTTTTTACGTTGTAAAGTAGGATGACCAGAGTTCTGAAAGTCCGTAAAGGTGTTCACCAGTAACATCCCGAAATATGGGTCCTACGGTTTGGACACGACTTTCACAGTGGAGGTGTACGGTTGAATCTTGGCTGGCTGATTCTGATAAGTAGTAACTTGTTTCGTAGTCCACTATTAAAGAAAACCAACTTTATCTAACAGTCTCAGTATTTTTATTCTTGTTTTATATAAGTGAAAAGTCGTTTGTTCTGAGATTCTGGAAGCAGAGCTTTAAAATGTTAGAAATTGCATATCTCGCCTTATAGGTGAAGCTCTTAGTACAAGACATACAAGTTGTATTCCATCTTCAGTGATAATTTACACCTCGATCTTTGAGCGATAAGTTTCTACTTGTCATTCAACCAAGTCTTCTCGTGTGGCTTCTTATAGTAAGAAGCTGAATGAGGAGTGGAAGTTTTTCATGGTGAACAGTTGGTTGTAATCTAGTGGTCCTATTTGAAATTTGTACTTGAATATTTATCGTGTATTTTGTGAAATCTTCCAGTATAAGATACTTCTGAACATTATACTTGTTACCACGAGTTTGTGTACATGGACATATCGTATGGATTGTGCAACTGTTAGAGAAAAGACGTGGAGTGTTGGATACTTTGTGTGTAGTGTTCATCAGCGTTTCATTTAACGAAATGATTAAAACCTTTTGGAGTTTTTGTATGAATTGTACGTTATTTGATTAAAAGGGTATTTACCCATATTTCTTCTTCATATTTCATTTGTGTTTCAACTAAACTCATTAATATATTAACTTCACGCTAAAGCAGCGAACAACTTCCCGGTTTATGTAAACCGGATACAAAACATTCCTAGCTTACACATGTCAGAAATCACAATTGGCTTTGTATTAAGTAACAAATTCATAGAAACTGCAAGTTACATATTAAAAAATAAAAGCCACTGTTAACCATTATTTTAGAAGTAAATTACTAAAACTTCTACATTTCAAATACAACTAAGACTATATATCTTCGTTTGTTTCAAGAACAATTTGAAAACATGCAAGTCTTCAAAAACAGATGAACAAGAACTGGAGATCTAAACGTCCTGAAGAATCAATCTTGTTACAGCAGGTTTTGAATTTTAATTTTTCTGAGCTTTACGAAAACAAACTATTACTACCCAATACTACTTACATTTTAGAAATATCTTAAGTTATATTTGAAATAAAATTACTACATTTGTACGTATTTTAACAAGTTTCATAAGGTAGTCTTAGAAAATAGTTAATCGTACAACCTATCGTGGTTCAATACCAAGTATTAAACGTACAACGAAATTTAACTTTATTTTTACATACCCAGTGAAGTAAGTTTAAAACTCGAGGGTGCCGAAACTTGTAAGAACGTAATTAGTTAACGCTGTAACAACATTGGAGGAAAACGTCGATTTATTTTTTTTATGTAATTGCTAACACGACAATGATACATATTCCAGATAATTTTACTCATCGTAAAATGTTCCATGAGTGAGTCAACTGTCTCATGCCGACTTCAAAACAGGATTTCATTGAAATGCCAACCACCTGAAACTTCGAATGGTCACATATGATGGTATGTTAGTCAAATATCGTATATTCGAAATTTAGGTTATGGTCTGAGGTGTAAATAAACTGAGAAATAAGTAACTAGTTGAATTTATGAACAAACAGGATTGTTAAAACTACTCTTAGAATCCACGGGAAACGTTACTAAAATGGCAAAATTTCCCGTTACAAGCAGTAAATTTGATCCAATGCAGTTTCTTCGAATACATTTACGATACATTCAATAATGTTCACTATTGTAACAAGCAACACAGAATAGTGAACATTTTGGGACTGACATTATGCCTGAAGATGTCTTGCGGACATAGGAGGAACTCGATTACGTGATTACATTTTCAATCAACATTACAGAAATGTCTTTATATGTTAGTGTGGTATAAATTTAGTGATAAACAGCTAAAAATTTTCAGTTATTCTAAATGTAAGGAATTACAAACGTTTGGAAGTGCTTGATTAAGGATTTTAAAATGAATGTTGCTGAGATCTATCGAAAGGAGTTTTGCTTTTAAACTATTCGCATATGTTAATATGTAGGAAATTTGTGTGGAATACGGTATCTGCGCAGTGTATTCACTAGATATAATATTAATATTCCACTACGTTGAACATTAATTTTAATCGAGAAGTTCATTCGTAGATTTTCATAAATACGCTTAATTCGTTGATTGAATAAGTAGTAAGTGAGAAACAGAAATACAATTTTAGTGATACACTTGTAAAATATTTGCTGTCAGATAACCTGTCTATAAGGAAAGGTATAATGAATTCATGAAAATGTTGACACTTTCCAACGATTTATTTTAAGGGACAGTTGTAATAAGAATAAGAGACATCGTCCGTGTCTAGAGTTTAAATAATTAAAATGATTAAAGGTGAAATGTTTTGTATTGTTCATTTGTACAAAATTATATATTGATAATGAGATAAATATTACTTTTGTAATAAGTTGATATTAACTACACGCACTAATAAGATAAGCACTTTTGGATAAGTGAAAGTGATGCACGTAATGTGTGATGGAATGAGTAAGAGAAATAACGCAATGAGATAATTGTCCATAATCTTTATACCATTCAGATGAAAATGTACTCTTTGAGATGATTTAGCAATATGTAATAATATCAACGTGCAACATCTATACAGTGAATGTTCTATCAGTAATGGTAGAAAGTGGCATTAAGTTAACACATTTACTGTGCTAAGATTTCGCTATGCGTAGTGATGACCAAGCTATCATTAAGGTGAAATATTTATTGTGGTATAGTTGCTCCACTTTGCTGAGACAAAAAAGGTACAATACTGATTTTGCAATGGGTTTATTATTTGTATTTGCATAATGGAATTGGAGTACAATTTACAAAGCCTTTGAAGTAAAATTTAGTAATCAAGTGAAGCATTTGTTTTTGGAAAGCGTTGAGGTAGTACATTTAGATTGCGTGTATCATAAGTACGTGCACAATGATGAATAATGTTAACTGTGATATCAGCTCATCATCAGATCACTAATAGTAGAGAACAAATATTTTGCTGTTACGAGTAGAATAGGTAATCTAACAACGGTAAGAAGAAATCCATGTATCTGCTCTGACATGATATATGTGCAAGAAAGGTTAGTGTTAAGTTTTTGTTTATCAAATTACGCTCTAATTCACACGGGGGCTATCTGCTGTAGCGTTAAGAATAAGCTAAATAATTTACTGTGCAATAAGCTGACCATAATACTATAACAGGAGTAAACCACTTTTTTCATATGTTCGTCATAAGTATTCTTCCAATTGTAAAAAGGTGGCTGGTGAAATGTCTACTCTGCTGTTGGTCTAACATTAGCTTTATAGATATTGATGAAAATCCATGGTGCTTGTATGATAATAGGTGAATAACGTAAAATCTTTGATTTAAAAGATGTTTTCTATTAAGAAAAGTGGCATGGAAACATTGACGCTAAACACATTGCAACGATTCGTAATAAAATATAATCAAAACAGTATTTTAATGTAGAATCATTTGATTAAATTTAATCACAATTACATTAAGAAGGAAAATTGGTTTGCTGTATATGCTATAAGTATCCTTGAATGATAAGAATAAAAGAACATGGCAGTAGTTGGAGGAGGCTGATAAAACTAAAGTCTGTTTATAGATGAAATAGTTATTTAAATTAGTACTTTTCTCTCGATCATGTAGAAAACTTATTTTAAAAAAACCGTAAATATAGATAATTGTGGTAAGACAAATGAAAACATAAAAAATCAAATTTCGTCAACATATTCACTTCAAAAGTAGGAGAGGAAAGGATTAGCTATGAGGGGAGGAGGAGGCTGATAAAACTAAAGTCTGTTTATAGATGAAATAGTTATTTAAATTAGTATGACTTTTCTCGATCATGTAGAAAACTTATTTTTAAAAAAAAACCGTAAATATAGATAATTGTGGTAAGACAAATGAAAACATAAAAAATCAAATTTCGTCAACATATTCACTTCAAAAGTAGGAGAGGAAAGGATTAGCTATGAGGGAGGAGGAGGCTGATAAAACTAAAGTCTGTTTATAGATGAAATAGTTATTTAAATTAGTATGACTTTTCTCGATCATGTAGAAAACTTATTTTTAAAAAAACCGTAAATATAGATAATTGTGGTAAGACAAATGAAAACATAAAAAATCAAATTTCGTCAACATATTCACTTCAAAAGTAGGAGAGGAAAGGATTAGCTATCAGGGAGGAGGAGGCTGATAAAACTAAAGTCTGTTTATAGATGAAATAGTTATTTAAATTAGTATGACTTTTCTCGATCATGTAGAAAACTTATTTTTTTAAAAAAACCGTAAATATAGATAATTGTGGTAAGACAAATGAAAACATAAAAAATCAAATTTCGTCAACATATTCACTTCAAAAGTAGGAGAGGAAAGGATTAGCTATGAGGGAAGGAGGAGGCTGATAAAACTAAAGTCTGTTTATAGATGAAATAGTTATTTAAATTAGTATGACTTTTCTCGATCATGTAGAAAACTTATTTTTTAAAAAAAACGTAAATATAGATAATTGTGGTAAGACAAATGAAAACATAAAAAATCAAATTTCGTCAACATATTCACTTCAAATGTAGGAGAGGAAAGGATTAGCTATGAGGGAGGAGGAGGCTGATAAAACTAAAGTTTGTTTATAGATGAAATAGTTATTTAAATTAGTATGACTTTTCTCGATCATGTAGAAAACTTATTTTAAAAAAAAACGTAAATATAGATAATTGTGGTAAGACAAATGAAAACATAAAAATCAAATTTCGTCAACATATTCACTTCAAAAGTAGGAGAGGAAAGGATTAGCTATGAGGGGAGGAGGAGGCTGATAAAACTAAAGTCTGTTTATAGATGAAATAGTTATTTAAATTAGTATGACTTTTCTCGATCATGTAGAAAACTTATTTTTAAAAAAAACCGTAAATATAGATAATTGTGGTAAGACAAATGAAAACATAAAAAATCAAATTTCGTCAACATATTCACTTCAAAAGTAGGAGAGGAAAGGATTAGCTATGAGGGGAGGAGGAGGCTGATAAAACTAAAGTCTGTTTATAGATGAAATAGTTATTTAAATTAGTATGACTTTTCTCGATCATGTAGAAAACTTATTTTTTAAAAAACCCGTAAATATAGATAATTGTGGTAAGACAAATGAAAACATAAAAAATCAAATTTCGTCAACATATTCACTTCAAAAGTAGGAGAGGAAAGGATTAGCTATGAGGGAGGAGGAGGCTGATAAAACTAAAGTCTGTTTATAGATGAAATAGTTATTTAAATTAGTATGACTTTTCTCGATCATGTAGAAAACTTATTTAAAAAAAACCGTAAATATAGATAATTGTGGTAAGACAAATGAAAACATAAAAAATCAAATTTCGTCAACATATTCACTTCAAAAGTAGGAGAGGAAAGGATTAGCTATGAGGGGAGGAGGAGGCTGATAAAACTAAAGTCTGTTTATAGATGAAATAGTTATTTAAATTAGTATGACTTTTCTCGATCATGTAGAAAACTTATTTTTTAAAAAAAAACGTAAATATAGATAATTGTGGTAAGACAAATGAAAACATAAAAAATCAAATTTCGTCAACATATTCACTTCAAAAGTAGGAGAGGAAAGGATTAGCTATGAGGGGAGGAGGAGGCTGATAAAACTAAAGTCTGTTTATAGATGAAATAGTTATTTAAATTAGTATGACTTTTCTCGATCATGTAGAAAACTTATTTTTAAAAAAACCCGTAAATATAGATAATTGTGGTAAGACAAATGAAAACATAAAAATCAAATTTCGTCAACATATTCACTTCAAAAGTAGGAGAGGAAAGGATTAGCTATGAGGGGAGGAGGAGGCTGATAAAACTAAAGTCTGTTTATAGATGAAATAGTTATTTAAATTAGTATGACTTTTCTCGATCATGTAGAAAACTTATTTTTTAAAAAAAACCGTAAATATAGATAATTGTGGTAAGACAAATGAAAACATAAAAAATCAAATTTCGTCAACATATTCACTTCAAAAGTAGGAGAGGAAAGGATTAGCTATGAGGGGAGGAGGAGGCTGATAAAACTAAAGTCTGTTTATAGATGAAATAGTTATTTAAATTAGTATGACTTTTCTCGATCATGTAGAAAACTTATTTTTAAAAAAAACCGTAAATATAGATAATTGTGGTAAGACAAATGAAAACATAAAAAATCAAATTTCGTCAACATATTCACTTCAAAAGTAGGAGAGGAAAAAATTAGCTATGAGGGGAGGAGGAGGCTAATAAAACTAAAGTCTGTTTATAGATGAAATAGTTATTTAAATTAGTATGACTTTTCTCGATCATGTAGAAAACTTATTTTTAAAAAAAACGTAAATATAGATAATTGTGGTAAGACAAATGAAAACATAAAAAATCAAATTTCGTCAACATATTCACTTCAAAAGTAGGAGAGGAAAGGATTAGCTATGAGGGGAGGAGGAGGCTGATAAAACTAAAGTCTGTTTATAGATGAAATAGTTATTTAAATTAGTATGACTTTTCTCGATCATGTAGAAAACTTATTTTAAAAAAAACGTAAATATAGATAATTGTGGTAAGACAAATGAAAACATAAAAAATCAAATTTCGTCAACATATTCACTTCAAAAGTAGGAGAGGAAAGGATTAGCTATGAGGGGAGGAGGAGGCTGATAAAACTAAAGTCTGTTTATAGATGAAATAGTTATTTAAATTAGTATGACTTTTCTCGATCATGTAGAAAACTTATTTTTTAAAAAAAACCGTAAATATAGATAATTGTGGTAAGACAAATGAAAACATAAAAAATCAAATTTCGTCAACATATTCACTTCAAAAGTAGGAGAGGAAAGGATTAGCTATGAGGGGAGGAGGAGGCTGATAAAACTAAAGTCTGTTTATAGATGAAATAGTTATTTAAATTAGTATGACTTTTCTCGATCATGTAGAAAACTTATTTTTTAAAAAACGTAAATATAGATAATTGTGGTAAGACAAATGAAAACATAAAAAATCAAATTTCCTTAACATATTCACTTCAAAAGTAGGAGAGGAAAGGATTAGCTATGAGGGAGGAGGAGGCTGATAAAACTAAAGTCTGTTTATACATGAAATAGTTATTTAAATTAGTATGACTTTTCTCGATCATGTAGAAAACTTATTTTTTAAAAAAAACGTAAATATAGATAATTGTGGTAAGACAAATGAAAACATAAAAAATCAAATTTCGTCAACATATTCACTTCAAAAGTAGGAGAGGAAAGGATTAGCTATGAGGGGAGGAGGAGGCTGATAAAACTAAAGTCTGTTTATAGATGAAATAGTTATTTAAATTAGTATGACTTTTCTCGATCATGTAGAAAACTTATTTTTAAAAAAAACCGTAAATATAGATAATTGTGGTAAGACAAATGAAAACATAAAAAATCAAATTTCGTCAACATATTCACTTCAAAAGTAGGAGAGGAAAGGATTAGCTATGAGGGAGGAGGAGGCTGATAAAACTAAAGTCTGTTTATAGATGAAATAGTTATTTAAATTAGTATGACTTTTCTCGATCATGTAGAAAACTTATTTTTAAAAAACCGTAAATATAGATAATTGTGGTAAGACAAATGAAAACATAAAAAATCAAATTTCGTCAACATATTCACTTCAAAAGTAGGAGAGGAAAGGATTAGCTATGAGGGGAGGAGGAGGCTGATAAAACTAAAGTCTGTTTATAGATGAAATAGTTATTTAAATTAGTATGACTTTTCTCGATCATGTAGAAAACTTATTTTTAAAAAAAAACGTAAATATAGATAATTGTGGTAAGACAAATGAAAACATAAAAAATCAAATTTCGTCAACATATTCACTTCAAAAGTAGGAGAGGAAAGGATTAGCTATGAGGGGAGGAGGAGGCTGATAAAACTAAAGTCTGTTTATAGATGAAATAGTTATTTAAATTAGTATGACTTTTCTCGATCATGTAGAAAACTTATTTTTAAAAAAAACCGTAAATATAGATAATTGTGGTAAGACAAATGAAAACATAAAAAATCAAATTTCGTCAACATATTCACTTCAAAAGTAGGAGAGGAAAGGATTAGCTATGAGGGAGGAGGAGGCTGATAAAACTAAAGTCTGTTTATAGATGAAATAGTTATTTAAATTAGTATGACTTTTCTCGATCATGTAGAAAACTTATTTTTTAAAAAAACGTAAATATAGATAATTGTGGTAAGACAAATGAAAACATAAAAAATCAAATTTCGTCAACATATTCACTTCAAAAGTAGGAGAGGAAAGGATTAGCTATGAGGGGAGGAGGAGGCTGATAAAACTAAAGTCTGTTTATAGATGAAATAGTTATTTAAATTAGTATGACTTTTCTCGATCATGTAGAAAACTTATTTTAAAAAAAACCGTAAATATAGATAATTGTGGTAAGACAAATGAAAACATAAAAAATCAAATTTCGTCAACATATTCACTTCAAAAGTAGGAGAGGAAAGGATTAGCTATGAGGGAGGAGGAGGCTGATAAAACTAAAGTCTGTTTATAGATGAAATAGTTATTTAAATTAGTATGACTTTTCTCGATCATGTAGAAAACTTATTTTTAAAAAAAACCGTAAATATAGATAATTGTGGTAAGACAAATGAAAACATAAAAAATCAAATTTCGTCAACATATTCACTTCAAAAGTAGGAGAGGAAAGGATTAGCTATGAGGGGAGGAGGAGGCTGATAAAACTAAAGTCTGTTTATAGATGAAATAGTTATTTAAATTAGTATGACTTTTCTCGATCATGTAGAAAACTTATTTTTAAAAAAAAAACGCAAATATAGATAATTGTGGAAAGACAAATGAAAACATAAAAATCAAATTTCGTCAACATATTCACTTCAAAAGTAGGAGAGGAAAGGATTAGCTATGAGGGGAGGAGGAGGCTGATAAAACTAAAGTCTGTTTATAGATGAAATAGTTATTTAAATTAGTATGACTTTTCTCGATCATGTAGAAAACTTATTTTAAAAAAAACCGTAAATATAGATAATTGTGGTAAGACAAATGAAAACATAAAAAATCAAATTTCGTCAACATATTCACTTCAAAAGTAGGAGAGGAAAGGATTAGCTATGAGGGGAGGAGGAGGCTGATAAAACTAAAGTCTGTTTATAGATGAAATAGTTATTTAAATTAGTATGACTTTTCTCGATCATGTAGAAAACTTATTTTTAAAAAAAAACGTAAATATAGATAATTGTGGTAAGACAAATGAAAACATAAAAAATCAAATTTCGTCAACATATTCACTTCAAAAGTAGGAGAGGAAAGGATTAGCTATGAGGGAGGAGGAGGCTGATAAAACTAAAGTCTGTTTATAGATGAAATAGTTATTTAAATTAGTATGACTTTTCTCGATCATGTAGAAAACTTATTTTAAAAAAACCGTAAATATAGATAATTGTGGTAAGACAAATGAAAACATAAAAAATCAAATTTCGTCAACATATTCACTTCAAAAGTAGGAGAGGAAAGGATTAGCTATGAGGGAGGAGGAGGCTGATAAAACTAAAGTCTGTTTATAGATGAAATAGTTATTTAAATTAGTATGACTTTTCTCGATCATGTAGAAAACTTATTTTTAAAAAAACCGTAAATATAGATAATTGTGGTAAGACAAATGAAAACATAAAAAATCAAATTTCGTCAACATATTCACTTCAAAAGTAGGAGAGGAAAGGATTAGCTATGAGGGGAGGAGGAGGCTGATAAAACTAAAGTCTGTTTATAGATGAAATAGTTATTTAAATTAGTATGACTTTTCTCGATCATGTAGAAAACTTATTTTTAAAAAAAACCGTAAATATAGATAATTGTGGTAAGACAAATGAAAACATAAAAAATCAAATTTCGTCAACATATTCACTTCAAAAGTAGGAGAGGAAAGGATTAGCTATGAGGGGAGGAGGAGGCTGATAAAACTAAAGTCGGTTTATAGATGAAATAGTTATTTAAATTAGTATTACGTTTCTCGATCATGTAGAAAACTTATTTTTTAAAAAAACCGTAAATATAGATAATTGTGGTAAGACAAATGAAAACATAAAAAATCAAATTTCGTCAACATATTCACTTCAAAAGTAGGAGAGGAAAGGATTAGCTATGAGGGGAGGAGGAGGCTGATAAAACTAAAGTCTGTTTATAGATGAAATAGTTATTTAAATTAGTATGACTTTTCTCGATCATGTAGAAAACTTATTTTTAAAAAAAACCGTAAATATAGATAATTGTGGTAAGACAAATGAAAACATAAAAAATCAAATTTCGTCAACATATTCACTTCAAAAGTAGGAGAGGAAAGGATTAGCTATGAGGGAGGAGGAGGCTGATAAAACTAAAGTCTGTTTATAGATGAAATAGTTATTTAAATTAGTATGACTTTTCTCGATCATGTAGAAAACTTATTTTAAAAAAAACCGTAAATATAGATAATTGTGGTAAGACAAATGAAAACATAAAAAATCAAATTTCGTCAACATATTCACTTCAAAAGTAGGAGAGGAAAGGATTAGCTATGAGGGAGGAGGAGGCTGATAAAACTAAAGTATGTTTATAGATGAAATAGTTATTTAAATTAGTATGACTTTTCTCGATCATGTAGAAAACTTATTTTTTAAAAAAAACGTAAATATAGATAATTGTGGTAAGACAAATGAAAACATAAAAAATCAAATTTCGTCAACATATTCACTTCAAAAGTAGGAGAGGAAAGGATTAGCTATGAGGGGAGGAGGAGGCTGATAAAACTAAAGTCTGTTTATAGATGAAATAGTTATTTAAATTAGTATGACTTTTCTCGATCATGTAGAAAACTTATTTTTTAAAAAAAACGTAAATATAGATAATTGTGGTAAGACAAATGAAAACATAAAAATCAAATTTCGTCAACATATTCACTTCAAAAGTAGGAGAGGAAAGGATTAGCTATGAGGGAGGAGGAGGCTGATAAAACTAAAGTCTGTTTATAGATGAAATAGTTATTTAAATTAGTATGACTTTTCTCGATCATGTAGAAAACTTATTTTTAAAAAAAACCGTAAATATAGATAATTGTGGTAAGACAAATGAAAACATAAAAAATCAAATTTCGTCAACATATTCACTTCAAAAGTAGGAGAGGAAAGGATTAGCTATGAGGGGAGGAGGAGGCTGATAAAACTAAAGTCTGTTTATAGATGAAATAGTTATTTAAATTAGTATGACTTTTCTCGATCATGTAGAAAACTTATTTTTTAAAAAAAAACGTAAATATAGATAATTGTGGTAAGACAAATGAAAACATAAAAATCAAATTTCGTCAACATATTCACTTCAAAAGTAGGAGAGGAAAGGATTAGCTATGAGGGAGGAGGAGGCTGATAAAACTAAAGTCTGTTTATAGATGAAATAGTTATTTAAATTAGTATGACTTTTCTCGATCATGTAGAAAACTTATTTTTTAAAAAAACGTAAATATAGATAATTGTGGTAAGACAAATGAAAACATAAAAAATCAAATTTCGTCAACATATTCACTTCAAAAGTAGGAGAGGAAAGGATTAGCTATGAGGGGAGGAGGAGGCTGATAAAACTAAAGTCTGTTTATAGATGAAATAGTTATTTAAATTAGTATGACTTTTCTCGATCATGTAGAAAACTTATTTTTTAAAAAAACCGTAAATATAGATAATTGTGGTAAGACAAATGAAAACATAAAAAATCAAATTTCGTCAACATATTCACTTCAAAAGTAGGAGAGGAAAGGATTAGCTATGAGGGGAGGAGGAGGCTGATAAAACTAAAGTCTGTTTATAGATGAAATAGTTATTTAAATTAGTATGACTTTTCTCGATCATGTAGAAAACTTATTTTTTAAAAAAAACGTAAATATAGATAATTGTGGTAAGACAAATGAAAACATAAAAAATCAAATTTCGTCAACATATTCACTTCAAAAGTAGGAGAGGAAAGGATTAGCTATGAGGGGAGGAGGAGGCTGATAAAACTAAAGTCTGTTTATAGATGAAATAGTTATTTAAATTAGTATGACTTTTCTCGATCATGTAGAAAACTTATTTTTAAAAAAAACCGTAAATATAGATAATTGTGGTAAGACAAATGAAAACATAAAAAATCAAATTTCGTCAACATATTCACTTCAAAAGTAGGAGAGGAAAGGATTAGCTATGAGGGAGGAGGAGGCTGATAAAACTAAAGTCTGTTTATAGATGAAATAGTTATTTAAATTAGTATGACTTTTCTCGATCATGTAGAAAACTTATTTTTAAAAAAACCCGTAAATATAGATAATTGTGGTAAGACAAATGAAAACATAAAAATCAAATTTCGTCAACATATTCACTTCAAAAGTAGGAGAGGAAAGGATTAGCTATGAGGGGAGGAGGAGGATGATAAAACTAAAGTCTGTTTATAGATGAAATAGTTATTTAAATTAGTATGACTTTTCTCGATCATGTAGAAAACTTATTTTTAAAAAAAAACGTAAATATAGATAATTGTGGTAAGACAAATGAAAACATAAAAAATCAAATTTCGTCAACATATTCACTTCAAAAGTAGGAGAGGAAAGGATTAGCTATGAGGGAGGAGGAGGCTGATAAAACTAAAGTCTGTTTATAGATGAAATAGTTATTTAAATTAGTATGACTTTTCTCGATCATGTAGAAAACTTATTTTTTTAAAAAAAACGTAAATATAGATAATTGTGGTAAGACAAATGAAAACATAAAAAATCAAATTTCGTCAACATATTCACTTCAAAAGTAGGAGAGGAAAGGATTAGCTATGAGGGGAGGAGGAGGCTGATAAAACTAAAGTCTGTTTATAGATGAAATAGTTATTTAAATTAGTATGACTTTTCTCGATCATGTAGAAAACTTATTTTTAAAAAAAACCGTAAATATAGATAATTGTGGTAAGACAAATGAAAACATAAAAAATCAAATTTCGTCAACATATTCACTTCAAAAGTAGGAGAGGAAAGGATTAGCTATGAGGGGAGGAGGAGGCTGATAAAACTAAAGTCTGTTTATAGATGAAATAGTTATTTAAATTAGTATGACTTTTCTCGATCATGTAGAAAACTTATTTTAAAAAAAACCGTAAATATAGATAATTGTGGTAAGACAAATGAAAACATAAAAAATCAAATTTCGTCAACATATTCACTTCAAAAGTAGGAGAGGAAAGGATTAGCTATGAGGGAGGAGGAGGCTGATAAAACTAAAGTCTGTTTATAGATGAAATAGTTATTTAAATTAGTATGACTTTTCTCGATCATGTAGAAAACTTATTTTTTAAAAAAAACGTAAATATAGATAATTGTGGTAAGACAAATGAAAACATAAAAAATCAAATTTCGTCAACATATTCACTTCAAAAGTAGGAGAGGAAAGGATTAGCTATGAGGGGAGGAGGAGGCTGATAAAACTAAAGTCTGTTTATAGATGAAATAGTTATTTAAATTAGTATGACTTTTCTCGATCATGTAGAAAACTTATTTTTAAAAAAAAACGTAAATATAGATAATTGTGGTAAGACAAATGAAAACATAAAAAATCAAATTTCGTCAACATATTCACTTCAAAAGTAGGAGAGGAAAGGATTAGCTATGAGGGGAGGAGGAGGCTGATAAAACTAAAGTCTGTTTATAGATGAAATAGTTATTTAAATTAGTATGACTTTTCTCGATCATGTAGAAAACTTATTTTTAAGAAAACCCATAAATATAGATAATTGTGGTAAGACAAATGAAAACACAAAAATCAAATTTCGTCAATATATTCACTTGAAAAGTAGGAGAGGAAAGGATTAGCTATGAGGGAGGAGGAGACTGATAAAACTAAAGTCTGTTTATAGATGAAATAGTTATTTAAATTAGTATGACTTTTCTCGATCATGTAGAAAACTTATTTTTTAAAAAAAACCGTAAATATAGATAATTGTGGTAAGACAAATGAAAACATAAAAAATCAAATTTCGTCAACATATTCACTTCAAAAGTAGGAGAGGAAAGGATTAGCTATGAGGGGAGGAGGAGGCTGATAAAACTAAAGTCTGTTTATAGATGAAATAGTTATTTAAATTAGTATGACTTTTCTCGATCATGTAGAAAACTTATTTTTAAAAAAACCCGTAAATATAGATAATTGTGGTAAGACAAATGAAAACATAAAAAATCAAATTTCGTCAACATATTCACTTCAAAAGTAGGAGAGGAAAGGATTAGCTATGAGGGAGGAGGAGGCTGATAAAACTAAAGTCTGTTTATAGATGAAATAGTTATTTAAATTAGTATGACTTTTCTCGATCATGTAGAAAAGTTATTTTAAAAAAAACGGTAAATATAGATAATTGTGGTAAGACAAATGAAAACATCAAAATCAAATTTCGTCAATATATTCACTTCAAGAGTAGGAGAGGAAAGGTTTATCTGTGAGGGAGGAGGAGGCTGATAAAACTAAAGTCTGTTTATAGATGAAATAATTATTTAAATTAGTATGACTTTTCTCGATCATGTAGAAAACTTATTTTTAAAAAAAAACGTAAATATAGATAATTGTGGTAAGACAAATGAAAACATAAAAAATCAAATTTCGTCAACATATTCACTTCAAAAGTAGGAGAGGAAAGGATTAGCTATGAGGGGAGGAGGAGGCTGATAAAACTAAAGTCTGTTTATAGATGAAATAGTTATTTAAATTAGTATGACTTTTCTCGATCATGTAGAAAACTTATTTTTAAAAAAAACGTAAATATAGATAATTGTGGTAAGACAAATGAAAACATAAAAAATCAAATTTCGTCAACATATTCACTTCAAAAGTAGGAGAGGAAAGGATTAGCTATGAGGGGAGGAGGAGGCTGATAAAACTAAAGTCTGTTTATAGATGAAATAGTTATTTAAATTAGTATGACTTTTCTCGATCATGTAGAATACTTATGTTTAAAAAAACCCGTAAATATAGATAATTGTGGTAAGACAAATGAAAACGTAAAAATCAAATTTCGTCAACATATTCACTTCAAAGGTAGGAGAGGAAAGGATTAGCTATGGAGGGAGGAGGAGGCTGATAAAACTAAAGTCTGTTTATAGATGAAATAGTTATTTAAATTAGTATGACTTTTCTCGATCATGTAGAAAACTTATTTTTTTAAAAAAACGTAAATATAGATAATTGTGGTAAGACAAATGAAAACATAAAAAATCAAATTTCGTCAACATATTCACTTCAAAAGTAGGAGAGGAAAGGATTAGCTATGAGGGAGGAGGAGGCTGATAAAACTAAAGTCTGTTTATAAATGAAATAGTTATTTAAATTAGTATGACTTTTCTCGATCATGTAGAAAACTTATTTTTAAAAAAAAACGTAAATATAGATAATTGTGGTAAGACAAATGAAAACATAAAAATCAAATTTCGTCAACATATTCACTTCAAAAGTAGGAGAGGAAAGGATTAGCTATGAGGGGAGGAGGAGGCTGATAAAACTAAAGTCTGTTTATAGATGAAATAGTTATTTAAATTAGTATGACTTTTCTCGATCATGTAGAAAACTTATTTTTTAAAAAAAACCGTAAATATAGATAATTGTGGTAAGACAAATGAAAACATAAAAAATCAAATTTCGTCAACATATTCACTTCAAAAGTAGGAGAGGAAAGGATTAGCTATGAAGGGAGGAGGAGGCTGATAAAACTAAAGTCTGTTTATAGATGAAATAGTTATTTAAATTAGTATGACTTTTCTCGATCATGTAGAAAACTTATTTTTTAAAAAAAACGTAAATATAGATAATTGTGGTAAGACAAATGAAAACATAAAAAATCAAATTTCGTCAACATATTCACTTCAAAAGTAGGAGAGGAAAGGATTAGCTATGAGGGGAGGAGGAGGCTGATAAAACTAAAGTCTGTTTATAGATGAAATAGTTATTTAAATTAGTATGACTTTTCTCGATCATGTAGAAAACTTATTTTTTAAAAAAAAACGTAAATATAGATAATTGTGGTAAGACAAATGAAAACATAAAAAATCAAATTTCGTCAACATATTCACTTCAAAAGTAGGAGAGGAAAGGATTAGCTATGAGGGGAGGAGGAGGCTGATAAAACTAAAGTCTGTTTATAGATGAAATAGTTATTTAAATTAGTATGACTTTTCTCGATCATGTAGAAAACTTATTTTTTAAAAAAACCGTAAATATAGATAATTGTGGTAAGACAAATGAAAACATAAAAAATCAAATTTCGTCAACATATTCACTTCAAAAGTAGGAGAGGAAAGGATTAGCTATGAGGGGAGGAGGAGGCTGATAAAACTAAAGTCTGTTTATAGATGAAATAGTTATTTAAATTAGTATGACTTTTCTCGATCATGTAGAAAACTTATTTTTAAAAAAAACCGTAAATATAGATAATTGTGGTAAGACAAATGAAAACATAAAAAATCAAATTTCGTCAACATATTCACTTCAAAAGTAGGAGAGGAAAGGATTAGCTATGAGGGAGGAGGAGGCTGATAAAACTAAAGTCTGTTTATAGATGAAATAGTTATTTAAATTAGTATGACTTTTCTCGATCATGTAGAAAACTTATTTTAAAAAAAACCGTAAATATAGATAATTGTGGTAAGACAAATGAAAACATAAAAAATCAAATTTCGTCAACATATTCACTTCAAAAGTAGGAGAGGAAAGGATTAGCTATGAGGGGAGGAGGAGGCTGATAAAACTAAAGTCTGTTTATAGATGAAATAGTTATTTAAATTAGTATGACTTTTCTCGATCATGTAGAAAACTTATTTTTAAAAAAAACCGTAAATATAGATAATTGTGGTAAGACAAATGAAAACATAAAAAATCAAATTTCGTCAACATATTCACTTCAAAAGTAGGAGAGGAAAGGATTAGCTATGAGGGGAGGAGGAGGCTGATAAAACTAAAGTCTGTTTATAGATGAAATAGTTATTTAAATTAGTATGACTTTTCTCGATCATGTAGAAAACTTATTTTTAAAAAAAAACCGTAAATATAGATAATTGTGGTAAGACAAATGAAAACATAAAAAATCAAATTTCGTCAACATATTCACTTCAAAAGTAGGAGAGGAAAGGATTAGCTATGAAGAGGAGGAGGCTGATAAAACTAAAGTCTGTTTATAGATGAAATAGTTATTTAAATTAGTATGACTTTTCTCGATCATGTAGAAAACTTATTTTAAAAAAAACCGTAAATATAGATAATTGTGGTAAGACAAATGAAAACATAAAAAATCAAATTTCGTCAACATATTCACTTCAAAAGTAGGAGAGGAAAGGATTAGCTATGAGGGAGGAGGAGGCTGATAAAACTAAAGTCTGTTTATAGATGAAATAGTTATTTAAATTAGTATGACTTTTCTCGATCATGTAGAAAACTTATTTTTTAAAAAACCGTAAATATAGATAATTGTGGTAAGACAAATGAAAACATAAAAAATCAAATTTCGTCAACATATTCACTTCAAAAGTAGGAGAGGAAAGGATTAGCTATGAGGGAGGAGGAGGCTGATAAAACTAAAGTCTGTTTATAGATGAAATAGTTATTTAAATTAGTATGACTTTTCTCGATCATGTAGAAAACTTATTTTAAAAAAAACCGTAAATATAGATAATTGTGGTAAGACAAATGAAAACATAAAAAATCAAATTTCGTCAACATATTCACTTCAAAAGTAGGAGAGGAAAGGATTAGCTATGAGGGGAGGAGGAGGCTGATAAAACTAAAGTCTGTTTATAGATGAAATAGTTATTTAAATTAGTATGACTTTTCTCGATCATGTAGAAAACTTATTTTAAAAAAAACCGTAAATATAGATAATTGTGGTAAGACAAATGAAAACATAAAAAATCAAATTTCGTCAACATATTCACTTCAAAAGTAGGAGAGGAAAGGATTAGCTATGAGGGGAGGAGGAGGCTGATAAAACTAAAGTCTGTTTATAGATGAAATAGTTATTTAAATTAGTATGACTTTTCTCGATCATGTAGAAAACTTATTTTTTAAAAAAAACGTAAATATAGATAATTGTGGTAAGACAAATGAAAACATAAAAAATCAAATTTCGTCAACATATTCACTTCAAAAGTAGGAGAGGAAAGGATTAGCTATGAGGGAGGAGGAGGCTGATAAAACTAAAGTCTGTTTATAGATGAAATAGTTATTTAAATTAGTATGACTTTTCTCGATCATGTAGAAAACTTATTTTTAAAAAAAACGTAAATATAGATAATTGTGGTAAGACAAATGAAAACATAAAAATCAAATTTCGTCAACATATTCACTTCAAAAGTAGGAGAGGAAAGGATTAGCTATGAGGGGAGGAGGAGGCTGATAAAACTAAAGTCTGTTTATAGATGAAATAGTTATTTAAATTAGTATGACTTTTCTCGATCATGTAGAAAACTTATTTTTAAAAAAAACGTAAATATAGATAATTGTGGTAAGACAAATGAAAACATAAAAATCAAATTTCGTCAACATATTCACTTCAAAAGTAGGAGAGGAAAGGATTAGCTATGAGGGGAGGAGGAGGCTGATAAAACTAAAGTCTGTTTATAGATGAAATAGTTATTTAAATTAGTATGACTTTTCTCGATCATGTAGAAAACTTATTTTTAAAAAAAACCGTAAATATAGATAATTGTGGTAAGACAAATGAAAACATAAAAAATCAAATTTCGTCAACATATTCACTTCAAAAGTAGGAGAGGAAAGGATTAGCTATGAGGGGAGGAGGAGGCTGATAAAACTAAAGTCTGTTTATAGATGAAATAGTTATTTAAATTAGTATGACTTTTCTCGATCATGTAGAAAACTTATTTTTTAAAAAAAACGTAAATATAGATAATTGTGGTAAGACAAATGAAAACATAAAAAATCAAATTTCGTCAACATATTCACTTCAAAAGTAGGAGAGGAAAGGATTAGCTATGAGGGGAGGAGGAGGCTGATAAAACTAAAGTCTGTTTATAGATGAAATAGTTATTTAAATTAGTATGACTTTTCTCGATCATGTAGAAAACTTATTTTTAAAAAAAACCGTAAATATAGATAATTGTGGTAAGACAAATGAAAACATAAAAAATCAAATTTCGTCAACATATTCACTTCAAAAGTAGGAGAGGAAAGGATTAGCTATGAGGGGAGGAGGAGGCTGATAAAACTAAAGTCTGTTTATAGATGAAATAGTTATTTAAA
Source organism: Tachypleus tridentatus (assembly GCF_004210375.1). NCBI lineage: Eukaryota > Metazoa > Arthropoda > Merostomata > Xiphosura > Limulidae > Tachypleus > Tachypleus tridentatus. The sequence goes on along the minus strand of NC_134825.1, from coordinate 106,752,824 downwards.
TTAGTATGACTTTTCTCGATCATGTAGAAAACTTATTTTTAAAAAAAACCGTAAATATAGATAATTGTGGTAAGACAAATGAAAACATAAAAAATCAAATTTCGTCAACATATTCACTTCAAAAGTAGGAGAGGAAAGGATTAGCTATGAGGGGAGGAGGAGGCTGATAAAACTAAAGTCTGTTTATAGATGAAATAGTTATTTAAATTAGTATGACTTTTCTCGATCATGTAGAAAACTTATTTTTAAAAAAACCGTAAATATAGATAATTGTGGTAAGACAAATGAAAACATAAAAATCAAATTTCGTCAATATATTCACTTCAAAAGTAGGAGAGGAAAGGATTAGCTATGAGGGGAGGAGGAGGCTGATAAAACTAAAGTCTGTTTATAGATGAAATAGTTATTTAAATTAGTATGACTTTTCTCGATCATGTAGAAAACTTATTTTTTAAAAAAACCGTAAATATAGATAATTGTGGTAAGACAAATGAAAACATAAAAATCAAATTTCGTCAACATATTCACTTCAAAAGTAGGAGAGGAAAGGATTAGCTATGAGGGGAGGAGGAGGCTGATAAAACTAAAGTCTGTTTATAGATGAAATAGTTATTTAAATTAGTATGACTTTTCTCGATCATGTAGAAAACTTATTTTTTAAAAAAAACGTAAATATAGATAATTGTGGTAAGACAAATGAAAACATAAAAAATCAAATTTCGTCAACATATTCACTTCAAAAGTAGGAGAGGAAAGGATTAGCTATGAGGGAGGAGGAGGCTGATAAAACTAAAGTCTGTTTATAGATGAAATAGTTATTTAAATTAGTATGACTTTTCTCGATCATGTAGAAAACTTATTTTTAAAAAAAACCGTAAATATAGATAATTGTGGTAAGACAAATGAAAACATAAAAAATCAAATTTCGTCAACATATTCACTTCAAAAGTAGGAGAGGAAAGGATTAGCTATGAGGGGAGGAGGAGGCTGATAAAACTAAAGTCTGTTTATAGATGAAATAGTTATTTAAATTAGTATGACTTTTCTCGATCATGTAGAAAACTTATTTTTTAAAAAAACCGTAAATATAGATAATTGTGGTAAGACAAATGAAAACATAAAAAATCAAATTTCGTCAACATATTCACTTCAAAAGTAGGAGAGGAAAGGATTAGCTATGAGGGGAGGAGGAGGCTGATAAAACTAAAGTCTGTTTATACATGAAATAGTTATTTAAATTAGTATGACTTTCTCGATCATGTAGAAAACTTATTTTAAAAAAAACCGTAAATATAGATAATTGTGGTAAGACAAATGAAAACATAAAAAATCAAATTTCGTCAACATATTCACTTCAAAAGTAGGAGAGGAAAGGATTAGCTATGAGGGGAGGAGGAGGCTGATAAAACTAAAGTCTGTTTATAGATGAAATAGTTATTTAAATTAGTATGACTTTTCTCGATCATGTAGAAAACTTATTTTTTTAAAAAAACGTAAATATAGATAAGTGTGGTAAGACAAATGAAAACATAAAAATCAATTTTCGTCAACATATTTACTTCAAAGGTAGGAGAGGAAAGGATTAGCTATGAGGGAAAAGGAGGCTGATAAAACTAAAGTCTGTTTATAGATGAAATAGTTATTTAAATTAGTATGACTTTTCTCGATCATGTAGAAAACTTATTTTAAAAAAAACCGTAAATATAGATAATTGTGGTAAGACAAATGAAAACATAAAAAATCAAATTTCGTCAACATATTCACTTCAAAAGTAGGAGAGGAAAGGATTAGCTATGAGGGAGGAGGAGGCTGATAAAACTAAAGTCTGTTTATAGATGAAATAGTTATTTAAATTAGTATGACTTTTCTCGATCATGTAGAAAACTTATTTTTAAAAAAAACCGTAAATATAGATAATTGTGGTAAGACAAATGAAAACATAAAAAATCAAATTTCGTCAACATATTCACTTCAAAAGTAGGAGAGGAAAGGATTAGCTATGAGGGGAGGAGGAGGCTGATAAAACTAAAGTCTGTTTATAGATGAAATAGTTATTTAAATTAGTATGACTTTTCTCGATCATGTAGAAAACTTATTTTTTAAAAAAACGTAAATATAGATAATTGTGGTAAGACAAATGAAAACATAAAAAATCAAATTTCGTCAACATATTCACTTCAAAAGTAGGAGAGGAAAGGATTAGCTATGAGGGGAGGAGGAGGCTGATAAAACTAAAGTCTGTTTATAGATGAAATAGTTATTTAAATTAGTATGACTTTTCTCGATCATGTAGAAAACTTATTTTTAAAAAAAACGTAAATATAGATAATTGTGGTAAGACAAATGAAAACATAAAAAATCAAATTTCGTCAACATATTCACTTCAAAAGTAGGAGAGGAAAGGATTAGCTATGAGGGGAGGAGGAGGCTGATAAAACTAAAGTCTGTTTATAGATGAAATAGTTATTTAAATTAGTATGACTTTTCTCGATCATGTAGAAAACTTATTTTTTAAAAAAAACCGTAAATATAGATAATTGTGGTAAGACAAATGAAAACATAAAAAATCAAATTTCGTCAACATATTCACTTCAAAAGTAGGAGAGGAAAGGATTAGCTATGAGGGGAGGAGGAGGCTGATAAAACTAAAGTCTGTTTATAGATGAAATAGTTATTTAAATTAGTATGACTTTTCTCGATCATGTAGAAAACTTATTTTTAAAAAAAACCGTAAATATAGATAATTGTGGTAAGACAAATGAAAACATAAAAAATCAAATTTCGTCAACATATTCACTTCAAAAGTAGGAGAGGAAAGGATTAGCTATGAGGGGAGGAGGAGGCTGATAAAACTAAAGTCTGTTTATAGATGAAATAGTTATTTAAATTAGTATGACTTTTCTCGATCATGTAGAAAACTTATTTTTTAAAAAAACGTAAATATAGATAATTGTGGTAAGACAAATGAAAACATAAAAATCAAATTTCGTCAACATATTCACTTCAAAAGTAGGAGAGGAAAGGATTAGCTATGAGGGGAGGAGGAGGCTGATAAAACTAAAGTCTGTTTATAGATGAAATAGTTATTTAAATTAGTATGACTTTTCTCGATCATGTAGAAAACTTATTTTAAAAAAAACCGTAAATATAGATAATTGTGGTAAGACAAATGAAAACATAAAAAATCAAATTTCGTCAACATATTCACTTCAAAAGTAGGAGAGGAAAGGATTAGCTATGAGGGGAGGAGGAGGCTGATAAAACTAAAGTCTGTTTATAGATGAAATAGTTATTTAAATTAGTATGACTTTTCTCGATCATGTAGAAAACTTATTTTTTAAAAAAACCGTAAATATAGATAATTGTGGTAAGACAAATGAAAACATAAAAAATCAAATTTCGTCAACATATTCACTTCAAAAGTAGGAGAGGAAAGGATTAGCTATGAGGGAGGAGGAGGCTGATAAAACTAAAGTCTGTTTATAGATGAAATAGTTATTTAAATTAGTATGACTTTTCTCGATCATGTAGAAAACTTATTTTTTAAAAAAAAACGTAAATATAGATAATTGTGGTAAGACAAATGAAAACATAAAAAATCAAATTTCGTCAACATATTCACTTCAAAAGTAGGAGAGGAAAGGATTAGCTATGAGGGGAGGAGGAGGCTGATAAAACTAAAGTCTGTTTATAGATGAAATAGTTATTTAAATTAGTATGACTTTTCTCGATCATGTAGAAAACTTATTTTTAAAAAAAACCGTAAATATAGATAATTGTGGTAAGACAAATGAAAACATAAAAAATCAAATTTCGTCAACATATTCACTTCAAAAGTAGGAGAGGAAAGGATTAGCTATGAGGGGAGGAGGAGGCTGATAAAACTAAAGTCTGTTTATAGATGAAATAGTTATTTAAATTAGTATGACTTTTCTCGATCATGTAGAAAACTTATTTTTAAAAAAAAACGTAAATATAGATAATTGTGGTAAGACAAATGAAAACATAAAAAATCAAATTTCGTCAACATATTCACTTCAAAAGTAGGAGAGGAAAGGATTAGCTATGAGGGGAGGAGGAGGCTGATAAAACTAAAGTCTGTTTATAGATGAAATAGTTATTTAAATTAGTATGACTTTTCTCGATCATGTAGAAAACTTATTTTAAAAAAAAACCGTAAATATAGATAATTGTGGTAAGACAAATGAAAACATAAAAAATCAAATTTCGTCAACATATTCACTTCAAAAGTAGGAGAGGAAAGGATTAGCTATGAGGGAGGAGGAGGCTGATAAAACTAAAGTCTGTTTATAGATGAAATAGTTATTTAAATTAGTATGACTTTTCTCGATCATGTAGAAAACTTATTTTTTAAAAAAACCGTAAATATAGATAATTGTGGTAAGACAAATGAAAACATAAAAAATCAAATTTCGTCAACATATTCACTTCAAAAGTAGGAGAGGAAAGGATTAGCTATGAGGGGAGGAGGAGGCTGATAAAACTAAAGTCTGTTTATAGATGAAATAGTTATTTAAATTAGTATGACTTTTCTCGATCATGTAGAAAACTTATTTTTTAAAAAAAACCGTAAATATAGATAATTGTGGTAAGACAAATGAAAACATAAAAAATCAAATTTCGTCAACATATTCACTTCAAAAGTAGGAGAGGAAAGGATTAGCTATGAGGGAGGGAGGAGGCTGATAAAACTAAAGTCTGTTTATAGATGAAATAGTTATTTAAATTAGTATGACTTTTCTCGATCATGTAGAAAACTTATTTTTAAAAAAAACGTAAATATAGATAATTGTGGTAAGACAAATGAAAACATAAAAAATCAAATTTCGTCAACATATTCACTTCAAAAGTAGGAGAGGAAAGGATTAGCTATGAGGGGAGGAGGAGGCTGATAAAACTAAAGTCTGTTTATAGATGAAATAGTTATTTAAATTAGTATGACTTTTCTCGATCATGTAGAAAACTTATTTTTAAAAAAAACCGTAAATATAGATAATTGTGGTAAGACAAATGAAAACATAAAAATCAAATTTCGTCAACATATTCACTTCAAAAGTAGGAGAGGAAAGGATTAGCTATGAGGGGAGGAGGAGGCTGATAAAACTAAAGTCTGTTTATAGATGAAATAGTTATTTAAATTAGTATGACTTTTCTCGATCATGTAGAAAACGTATTTTTAAAAAAAACCCGTAAATAAAGATAATAGTGGTAAGACAAATGAAAATATAAAAAATCAAATTTCGTCAACATATTCACTTCAAATGTAGGAGAGGAAAGGATTAGCTATGAGGGAGGAGGAGGCTGATAAAACTAAAGTCTGTTTATAGATGAAATAGTTATTTAAATTAGTATGACTTTTCTCGATCATGTAGAAAACTTATTTTTTTAAAAAACCGTAAATATAGATAATTGTGGTAAGACAAATGAAAACATAAAAAATCAAATTTCGTCAACATATTCACTTCAAAAGTAGGAGAGGAAAGGATTAGCTATGAGGGAGGAGGAGGCTGATAAAAGTAAAGTCTGTTAATAAATGAAATAGTTATTTAAATTAGTATGACATTTCTCGATCATGTAGAAAACTTATTTTTTAAAAAAACCGTAAATATAGATAATTGTGGTAAGACAAATGAAAACATAAAAAATCAAATTTCGTCAACATATTCACTTCAAAAGTAGGAGAGGAAAGGATTAGCTATGAGGGGAGGAGGAGGCTGATAAAACTAAAGTCTGTTTATAGATGAAATAGTTATTTAAATTAGTATGACTTTTCTCGATCATGTAGAAAACTTATTTTTTAAAAAAACCGTAAATATAGATAATTGTGGTAAGACAAATGAAAACATAAAAAATCAAATTTCGTCAACATATTCACTTCAAAAGTAGGAGAGGAAAGGATTAGCTATGAGGGGAGGAGGAGGCTGATAAAACTAAAGTCTGTTTATAGATGAAATAGTTATTTAAATTAGTATGACTTTTCTCGATCATGTAGAAAACTTATTTTTTAAAAAAACGTAAATATAGATAATTGTGGTAAGACAAATGAAAACATAAAAATCAAATTTCGTCAACATATTCACTTCAAAAGTAGGAGAGGAAAGGATTAGCTATGAGGGGAGGAGGAGGCTGATAAAACTAAAGTCTGTTTATAGATGAAATAGTTATTTAAATTAGTATGACTTTTCTCGATCATGTAGAAAACTTATTTTTAAAAAAAACCGTAAATATAGATAATTGTGGTAAGACAAATGAAAACATAAAAAATCAAATTTCGTCAACATATTCACTTCAAAAGTAGGAGAGGAAAGGATTAGCTATGAGGGAGGAGGAGGCTGATAAAACTAAAGTCTGTTTATAGATGAAATAGTTATTTAAATTAGTATGACTTTTCTCGATCATGTTGAAATTTTATTTTTTAAAAAAACGTAAATATAGATAATTGTAGTAAGACAAATCAAAACATAAAAAATCAAATTTCGTCAACATAATCATTTCAAAAGTAGGAGAGGAAAGGATTAGCTATGAGGCTGATAAAACTAAAGTCTGTTTATAGATGAAATATTTATTTAAATTAGTATGACTTTTCTCGATCATGAAGAAAACTAATTTTTTAAAAAAACCGTAAATATAGATAATTGTGGTAAGACAAATGAAAACATAAAAATCAAATTTCGTCAACATATTCACTTCAAAAGTAGGAGAGGAAAGGATTAGCTATGAGGGGAGGAGGAGGCTGATAAAACTAAAGTCTGTTTATAGATGAAATAGTTATTTAAATTAGTATGACTTTTCTCGATCATGTAGAAAACTTATTTTTAAAAAAAACCGTAAATATAGATAATTGTGGTAAGACAAATGAAAACATAAAAAATCAAATTTCGTCAACATATTCACTTCAAAAGTAGGAGAGGAAAGGATTAGCTATGAGGGGAGGAGGAGGCTGATAAAACTAAAGTCTGTTTATAGATGAAATAGTTATTTAAATTAGTATGACTTTTCTCGATCATGTAGAAAACTTATTTTTTAAAAAAAACGTAAATATAGATAATTGTGGTAAGACAAATGAAAACATAAAAATCAAATTTCGTCAACATATTCACTTCAAAAGTAGGAGAGGAAAGGATTAGCTATGAGGGGAGGAGGAGGCTGATAAAACTAAAGTCTGTTTATAGATGAAATAGTTATTTAAATTAGTATGACTTTTCTCGATCATGTAGAAAACTTATTTTAAAAAAAACCGTAAATATAGATAATTGTGGTAAGACAAATGAAAACATAAAAAATCAAATTTCGTCAACATATTCACTTCAAAAGTAGGAGAGGAAAGGATTAGCTATGAGGGAGGAGGAGGCTGATAAAACTAAAGTCTGTTTATAGATGAAATAGTTATTTAAATTAGTATGACTTTTCTCGATCATGTAGAAAACTTATTTTTTAAAAAAAACCGTAAATATAGATAATTGTGGTAAGACAAATGAAAACATAAAAATCAAATTTCGTCAACATATTCACTTCAAAAGTAGGAGAGGAAAGGATTAGCTATGAGGGGAGGAGAAGGATGATAAAATTAAAGTCTGTTTATAGATGAAATAGTTATTTAAAGTAGTATGACTTTTCTCGATCATGTAGAAAACTTATTTTAAAAAAAACGGTAAATATAGATAATTGTGGTAAGACAAATGAAAACATAAAAAATCAAATTTCGTCAACATATTCACTTCAAAAGTAGGAGAGGAAAGGATTAGCTATGAGGGGAGGAGGAGGCTGATAAAACTAAAGTCTGTTTATAGATGAAATAGTTATTTAAATTAGTATGACTTTTCTCGATCATGTAGAAAACTTATTTTTTAAAAAAACGTAAATATAGATAATTGTGGTAAGACAAATGAAAACATAAAAAATCAAATTTCGTCAACATATTCACTTCAAAAGTAGGAGAGGAAAGGATTAGCTATGAGGGGAGGAGGAGGCTGATAAAACTAAAGTCTGTTTATAGATGAAATAGTTATTTAAATTAGTATGACTTTTCTCGATCATGTAGAAAACTTATTTTTTAAAAAAAACGTAAATATAGATAATTGTGGTAAGACAAATGAAAACATAAAAAATCAAATTTCGTCAACATATTCACTTCAAAAGTAGGAAAGGAAAGGTTTAGCTATGAGGGAGGAGGAGGGCTGATAAAACTAAAGTCTGTTTATAGATGAAATAGTTATTTAAATTAGTATGACTTTTCTCGATCATGTAGAAAACTTATTTTTAAAAAAAACCGTAAATATAGATAATTGTGGTAAGACAAATGAAAACATAAAAAATCAAATTTCGTCAACATATTCACTTCAAAAGTAGGAGAGGAAAGGATTAGCTATGAGGGGAGGAGGAGGCTGATAAAACTAAAGTCTGTTTATAGATGAAATAGTTATTTAAATTAGTATGACTTTTCTCGATCATGTAGAAAACTTATTTTAAAAAAAACCGTAAATATAGATAATTGTGGTAAGACAAATGAAAACATAAAAAATCAAATTTCGTCAACATATTCACTTCAAAAGTAGGAGAGGAAAGGATTAGCTATGAGGGGAGGAGGAGGCTGATAAAACTAAAGTCTGTTTATAGATGAAATAGTTATTTAAATTAGTATGACTTTTCTCGATCATGTAGAAAACTTATTTTTAAAAAAAACCGTAAATATAGATAATTGTGGTAAGACAAATGAAAACATAAAAAATCAAATTTCGTCAACATATTCACTTCAAAAGTAGGAGAGGAAAGGATTAGCTATGAGGGGAGGAGGAGGCTGATAAAACTAAAGTCTGTTTATAGATGAAATAGTTATTTAAATTAGTATGACTTTTCTCGATCATGTAGAAAACTTATTTTTTAAAAAAAAACGTAAATATAGATAATTGTGGTAAGACAAATGAAAACATAAAAAATCAAATTTCGTCAACATATTCACTTCAAAAGTAGGAGAGGAAAGGATTAGCTATGAGGGGAGGAGGAGGCTGATAAAACTAAAGTCTGTTTATAGATGAAATAGTTATTTAAATTAGTATGACTTTTCTCGATCATGTAGAAAACTTATTTTTTAAAAAAACCGTAAATATAGATAATTGTGGTAAGACAAATGAAAACATAAAAAATCAAATTTCGTCAACATATTCACTTCAAAAGTAGGAGAGGAAAGGATTAGCTATGAGGGAGGGAGGAGGCTGATAAAACTAAAGTCTGTTTATAGATGAAATAGTTATTTAAATTAGTATGACTTTTCTCGATCATGTAGAAAACTTATTTTTAAAAAAACGTAAATATAGATAATTGTGGTAAGACAAATGAAAACATAAAAAATCAAATTTCGTCAACATATTCACTTCAAAAGTAGGAGAGGAAAGGATTAGCTATGAGGGAGGAGGAGGTTAATAAAACAAAAGCCTGTTTATAGATGAAGTAGTTATTTAAATTAGTATGACTTTTCTCGATCATGTAGAAAACTTATTTTAAAAAAACCGTAAATATAGATAATTGTGGTAAGACAAATGAAAACATAAAAAATCAAATTTCGTCAACATATTCACTTCAAAAGTAGGAGAGGAAAGGATTAGCTATGAGGGAGGAGGAGGCTGATAAAACTAAAGTCTGTTTATAGATGAAATAGTTATTTAAATTAGTATGACTTTTCTCGATCATGTAGAAAACTTATTTTTTAAAAAAAACGTAAATATAGATAATTGTGGTAAGACAAATGAAAACATAAAAAATCAAATTTCGTCAACATATTCACTTCAAAAGTAGGAGAGGAAAGGATTAGCTATGAGGGGAGGAGGAGGCTGATAAAACTAAAGTCTGTTTATAGATGAAATAGTTATTTAAATTAGTATGACTTTTCTCGATCATGTAGAAAACTTATTTTTTAAAAAAAACCGTAAATATAGATAATTGTGGTAAGACAAATGAAAACATAAAAAATCAAATTTCGTCAACATATTCACTTCAAAAGTAGGAGAGGAAAGGATTAGCTGTGAGGGTGGGAGGAGTCTGATAAAACTAAAGTCTGTTTATAGATGAAATAGTTATTTAAATTAGTATGACTTTTCTCGATCATGTAGAAAACTTATTTTTAAAAAAAAACCGTAAATATAGATAATTGTGGTAAGACAAATGAAAACATAAAAAATCAAATTTCGTCAACATATTCACTTCAAAAGTAGGAGAGGAAAGGATTAGCTATGAGGGGAGGAGGAGGCTGATAAAACTAAAGTCTGTTTATAGATGAAATAGTTATTTAAATTAGTATGACTTTTCTCGATCATGTAGAAAACTTATTTTTAAAAAAAAACCGTAAATATAGATAATTGTGGTAAGACAAATGAAAACATAAAAAATCAAATTTCGTCAACATATTCACTTCAAAAGTAGGAGAGGAAAGGATTAGCTATGAGGGGAGGAGGAGGCTGATAAAACTAAAGTCTGTTTATAGATGAAATAGTTATTTAAATTAGTATGACTTTTCTCGATCATGTAGAAAACTTATTTTAAAAAAAAAACGTAAATATAGATAATTGTGGTAAGACAAATGAAAACATAAAAAATCAAATTTCGTCAACATATTCACTTCAAAAGTAGGAGAGGAAAGGATTAGCTATGAGGGGAGGAGGAGGCTGATAAAACTAAAGTCTGTTTATAGATGAAATAGTTATTTAAATTAGTATGACTTTTCTCGATCATGTAGAAAACTTATTTTTTAAAAAAAACGTAAATATAGATAATTGTGGTAAGACAAATGAAAACATAAAAAATCAAATTTCGTCAACATATTCACTTCAAAAGTAGGAGAGGAAAGGATTAGCTATGAGGGGAGGAGGAGGCTGATAAAACTAAAGTCTGTTTATAGATGAAATAGTTATTTAAATTAGTATGACTTTTCTCGATCATGTAGAAAACTTATTTTTTAAAAAAACCGTAAATATAGATAATTGTGGTAAGACAAATGAAAACATAAAAAATCAAATTTCGTCAACATATTCACTTCAAAGGTAGGAGAGGAAAGGATTAGCTATGAGGGAGGAGGAGGCTGATAAAACTAAAGTCTGTTTATAGATGAAATAGTTATTTAAATTAGTATGACTTTTCTCGATCATGTAGAAAACTTATTTTTAAAAAAAACCGTAAATATAGATAATTGTGGTAAGACAAATGAAAACATAAAAAATCAAATTTCGTCAACATATTCACTTCAAAAGTAGGAGAGGAAAGGATTAGCTATGAGGGAGGAGGAGGCTGATAAAACTAAAGTCTGTTTATAGATGAAATAGTTATTTAAATTAGTATGACTTTTCTCGATCATGTAGAAACTTATTTTTTAAAAAAACCGTAAATATAGATAATTGTGGTAAGACAAATGAAAACATAAAAAATCAAATTTCGTCAACATATTCACTTCAAAAGTAGGAGAGGAAAGGATTAGCTATGAGGGGAGGAGGAGGCTGATAAAACTAAAGTCTGTTTATAGATGAAATAGTTATTTAAATTAGTATGACTTTTCTCGATCATGTAGAAAACTTATTTTTTTAAAAAAACCGTAAATATAGATAATTGTGGTAAGACAAATGAAAACATAAAAAATCAAATTTCGTCAACATATTCACTTCAAAAGTAGGAGAGGAAAGGATTAGCTATGAGGGAGGAGGAGGCTGATAAAACTAAAGTCTGTTTATAGATGAAATAGTTATTTAAATTAGTATGACTTTTCTCGATCATGTAGAAAACTTATTTTAAAAAAAACCGTAAATATAGATAATTGTGGTAAGACAAATGAAAACATAAAAAATCAAATTTCGTCAACATATTCACTTCAAAAGTAGGAGAGGAAAGGATTAGCTATGAGGGGAGGAGGAGGCTGATAAAACTAAAGTCTGTTTATAGATGAAATAGTTATTTAAATTAGTATGACTTTTCTCGATCATGTAGAAAACTTATTTTTTAAAAAAAACGTAAATATAGATAATTGTGGTAAGACAAATGAAAACATAAAAAATCAAATTTCGTCAACATATTCACTTCAAAAGTAGGAGAGGAAAGGATTAGCTATGAGGGGAGGAGGAGGCTGATAAAACTAAAGTCTGTTTATAGATGAAATAGTTATTTAAATTAGTATGACTTTTCTCGATCATGTAGAAAACTTATTTTTTAAAAAAACCGTAAATATAGATAATTGTGGTAAGACAAATGAAAACATAAAAAATCAAATTTCGTCAACATATTCACTTCAAAAGTAGGAGAGGAAAGGATTAGCTATGAGGGGAGGAGGAGGCTGATAAAACTAAAGTCTGTTTATAGATGAAATAGTTATTTAAATTAGTATGACTTTTCTCGATCATGTAGAAAACTTATTTTTTAAAAAAAACCGTAAATATAGATAATTGTGGTAAGACAAATGAAAACATAAAAATCAAATTTCGTCAACATATTCACTTCAAAAGTAGGAGAGGAAAGGATTAGCTATGAGGGGAGGAGGAGGCTGATAAAACTAAAGTCTGTTTATAGATGAAATAGTTATTTAAATTAGTATGACTTTTCTCGATCATGTAGAAAACTTATTTTTAAAAAAAACCGTAAATATAGATAATTGTGGTAAGACAAATGAAAACATAAAAAATCAAATTTCGTCAACATATTCACTTCAAAAGTAGGAGAGGAAAGGATTAGCTATGAGGGGAGGAGGAGGCTGATAAAACTAAAGTCTGTTTATAGATGAAATAGTTATTTAAATTAGTATGACTTTTCTCGATCATGTAGAAAACTTATTTTTTAAAAAAAACGTAAATATAGATAATTGTGGTAAGACAAATGAAAACATAAAAAATCAAATTTCGTCAACATATTCACTTCAAAAGTAGGAGAGGAAAGGATTAGCTATGAGGGGAGGAGGAGGCTGATAAAACTAAAGTCTGTTTATAGATGAAATAGTTATTTAAATTAGTATGACTTTTCTCGATCATGTAGAAAACTTATTTTTTAAAAAAAACGTAAATATAGATAATTGTGGTAAGACAAATGAAAACATAAAAAATCAAATTTCGTCAACATATTCACTTCAAAAGTAGGAGAGGAAAGGATTAGCTATGAGGGGAGGAGGAGGCTGATAAAACTAAAGTCTGTTTATAGATGAAATAGTTATTTAAATTAGTATGACTTTTCTCGATCATGTAGAAAACTTATTTTTAAAAAAAACGTAAATATAGATAATTGTGGTAAGACAAATGAAAACATAAAAAATCAAATTTCGTCAACATATTCACTTCAAAAGTAGGAGAGGAAAAGATTAGCTATGAGGGGAGGAGGAGGCTGATAAAACTAAAGTCTGTTTATAGATGAAATAGTTATTTAAATTAGTATGACTTTTCTCGATCATGTAGAAAACTTATTTTTAAAAAAAACCGTAAATATAGATAATTGTGGTAAGACAAATGAAAACATAAAAAATCAAATTTCGTCAACATATTCACTTCAAAAGTAGGAGAGGAAAGGATTAGCTATGAGGGAGGAGGAGGCTGATAAAACTAAAGTCTGTTTATAGATGAAATAGTTATTTAAATTAGTATGACTTTTCTCGATCATGTAGAAAACTTATTTTAAAAAAAAACGTAAATATAGATAATTGTGGTAAGACAAATGAAAACATAAAAAATCAAATTTCGTCAACATATTCACTTCAAAAGTAGGAGAGGAAAGGATTAGCTATGAGGGGAGGAGGAGGCTGATAAAACTAAAGTCTGTTTATAGATGAAATAGTTATTTAAATTAGTATGACTTTTCTCGATCATGTAGAAAACTTATTTTTAAAAAAACCGTAAATATAGATAATTGTGGTAAGACAAATGAAAACATAAAAATCAAATTTCGTCAACATATTCACTTCAAAAGTAGGAGAGGAAAGGATTAGCTATGAGGGGAGGAGGAGGCTGATAAAACTAAAGTCTGTTTATAGATGAAATAGTTATTTAAATTAGTATGACTTTTCTCGATCATGTAGAAAACTTATTTTTAAAAAAAAACGTAAATATAGATAATTGTGGTAAGACAAATGAAAACATAAAAAATCAAATTTCGTCAACATATTCACTTCAAAAGTAGGAGAGGAAAGGATTAGCTATGAGGGAGGAGGAGGCTGATAAAACTAAAGTCTGTTTATAGATGAAATAGTTATTTAAATTAGTATGACTTTTCTCGATCATGTAGAAAACTTATTTTTTAAAAAAACCGTAAATATAGATAATTGTGGTAAGACAAATGAAAACATAAAAAATCAAATTTCGTCAACATATTCACTTCAAAAGTAGGAGAGGAAAGGATTAGCTATGAGGGGAGGAGGAGGCTGATAAAACTAAAGTCTGTTTATAGATGAAATAGTTATTTAAATTAGTATGACTTTTCTCGATCATGTAGAAAACTTATTTTTTAAAAAAACCGTAAATATAGATAATTGTGGTAAGACAAATGAAAACATAAAAAATCAAATTTCGTCAACATATTCACTTCAAAAGTAGGAGAGGAAAGGATTAGCTATGAGGGGAGGAGGAGGCTGATAAAACTAAAGTCTGTTTATAGATGAAATAGTTATTTAAATTAGTATGACTTTTCTCGATCATGTAGAAAACTTATTTTTTAAAAAAAACGTAAATATAGATAATTGTGGTAAGACAAATGAAAACATAAAAAATCAAATTTCGTCAACATATTCACTTCAAAAGTAGGAGAGGAAAGGATTAGCTATGAGGGAGGAGGAGGCTGATAAAACTAAAGTCTGTTTATAGATGAAATAGTTATTTAAATTAGTATGACTTTTCTCGATCATGTAGAAAACTTATTTTTTAAAAAAACCGTAAATATAGATAATTGTGGTAAGACAAATGAAAACATAAAAAATCAAATTTCGTCAACATATTCACTTCAAAAGTAGGAGAGGAAAGGATTAGCTATGAGGGGAGGAGGAGGCTGATAAAACTAAAGTCTGTTTATAGATGAAATAGTTATTTAAATTAGTATGACTTTTCTCGATCATGTAGAAAACTTATTTTTTAAAAAAAAACGTAAATATAGATAATTGTGGTAAGACAAATGAAAACATAAAAAATCAAATTTCGTCAACATATTCACTTCAAAAGTAGGAGGAAAGGATTAGCTATGAGGGAGGGAGGAGGCTGATAAAACTAAAGTCTGTTTATAGATGAAATAGTTATTTAAATTAGTATGACTTTTCTCGATCATGTAGAAAACTTATTTTAAAAAAAAACGGTAAATATAGATAATTGTGGTAAGACAAATGAAAACATAAAAAATCAAATTTCGTCAACATATTCACTTCAAAAGTAGGAGAGGAAAGGATTAGCTATGAGGGGAGGAGGAGGCTGATAAAACTAAAGTCTGTTTATAGATGAAATAGTTATTTAAATTAGTATGACTTTTCTCGATCATGTAGAAAACTTATTTTTTAAAAAAAACGTAAATATAGATAATTGTGGTAAGACAAATGAAAACATAAAAAATCAAATTTCGTCAACATATTCACTTCAAAAGTAGGAGAGGAAAGGATTAGCTATGAGGGGAGGAGGAGGCTGATAAAACTAAAGTCTGTTTATAGATGAAATAGTTATTTAAATTAGTATGACTTTTCTCGATCATGTAGAAAACTTATTTTAAAAAAAACGTAAATATAGATAATTGTGGTAAGACAAATGAAAACATAAAAAATCAAATTTCGTCAACATATTCACTTCAAAAGTAGGAGAGGAAAGGATTAGCTATGAGGGGAGGAGGAGGCTGATAAAACTAAAGTCTGTTTATAGATGAAATAGTTATTTAAATTAGTATGACTTTTCTCGATCATGTAGAAAACTTATTTTTAAAAAAAACCGTAAATATAGATAATTGTGGTAAGACAAATGAAAACATAAAAAATCAAATTTCGTCAACATATTCACTTCAAAAGTAGGAGAGGAAAGGATTAGCTATGAGGGGAGGAGGAGGCTGATAAAACTAAAGTCTGTTTATAGATGAAATAGTTATTTAAATTAGTATGACTTTTCTCGATCATGTAGAAAACTTATTTTAAAAAAACAAAAATATAGATAATTGTGGTAAGACAAATGAAAACATAAAAAATCAAATTTCGTCAACATATTCACTTCAAAAGTAGGAGAGGAAAGGATTAGCTATGAGGGGAGGAGGAGGCTGATAAAACTAAAGTCTGTTTATAGATGAAATAGTTATTTAAATTAGTATGACTTTTCTCGATCATGTAGAAAACTTATTTTTTAAAAAAACCGTAAATATAGATAATTGTGGTAAGACAAATGAAAACATAAAAAATCAAATTTCGTCAACATATTCACTTCAAAAGTAGGAGAGGAAAGGATTAGCTATGAGGGGAGGAGGAGGCTGATAAAACTAAAGTCTGTTTATAGATGAAATAGTTATTTAAATTAGTATGACTTTTCTCGATCATGTAGAAAACTTATTTTTTAAAAAACGTAAATATAGATAATTGTGGTAAGACAAATGAAAACATAAAAAATCAAATTTCGTCAACATATTCACTTCAAAAGTAGGAGAGGAAAGGATTAGCTATGAGGGGAGGAGGAGGCTGATAAAACTAAAGTCTGTTTATAGATGAAATAGTTATTTAAATTAGTATGACTTTTCTCGATCATGTAGAAAACTTATTTTTTAAAAAAACCGTAAATATAGATAATTGTGGTAAGACAAATGAAAACATAAAAAATCAAATTTCGTCAACATATTCACTTCAAATGTAGGAGAGGAAAGGATCAGCTATGGAGGGAGGAGGAGGCTGATAAAACTAAAGTCTGTTTATAGATGAAATAGTTATTTAAATTAGTATGACTTTTCTCGATCATGTAGAAAACTTATTTTTTAAAAAAAACCGTAAATATAGATAATTGTGGTAAGACAAATGAAAACATAAAAAATCAAATTTCGTCAACATATTCACTTCAAAAGTAGGAGAGGAAAGGATTAGCTATGAGGGGAGGAGGAGGCTGATAAAACTAAAGTCTGTTTATAGATGAAATAGTTATTTAAATTAGTATGACTTTTCTGATCATGTAGAAAACTTATTTTTTAAAAAAAACGTAAATATAGATAATTGTGGTAAGACAAATGAAAACATAAAAATCAAATTTCGTCAACATATTCACTTCAAAAGTAGGAGAGGAAAGGATTAGCTATGAGGGGAGGAGGAGGCTGATAAAACTAAAGTCTGTTTATAGATGAAATAGTTATTTAAATTAGTATGACTTTTCTCGATCATGTAGAAAACTTATTTTTTTAAAAAAACGTAAATATAGATAATTGTGGTAAGACAAATGAAAACATAAAAAATCAAATTTCGTCAACATATTCACTTCAAAAGTAGGAGAGGAAAGGATTAGCTATGAGGGGAGGAGGAGGCTGATAAAACTAAAGTCTGTTTATAGATGAAATAGTTATTTAAATTAGTATGACTTTTCTCGATCATGTAGAAAACTTATTTTTTAAAAAAAACGTAAATATAGATAATTGTGGTAAGACAAATGAAAACATAAAAAATCAAATTTCGTCAACATATTCACTTCAAAAGTAGGAGAGGAAAGGATTAGCTATGAGGGGAGGAGGAGGCTGATAAAACTAAAGTCTGTTTATAGATGAAATAGTTATTTAAATTAGTATGACTTTTCTCGATCATGTAGAAAACTTATTTTAAAAAAAAACCGTAAATATAGATAATTGTGGTAAGACAAATGAAAACATAAAAAATCAAATTTCGTCAACATATTCACTTCAAAAGTAGGAGAGGAAAGGATTAGCTATGAGGGAGGAGGAGGCTGATAAAACTAAAGTCTGTTTATAGATGAAATAGTTATTTAAATTAGTATGACTTTTCTCGATCATGTAGAAAACTAATTTTTAAGAAAAAATAAATATAGATAATTGTAGTAAGACAAATGAAAACATAAAAAATCAAATTTCGTCAACATATTCACTTCAAAAGTAGGAGAGGAAAGGATTAGCTATGAGGGGAGGAGGAGGCTGATAAAACTAAAGTCTGTTTATAGATGAAATAGTTATTTAAATTAGTATGACTTTTCTCGATCATGTAGAAAACTTATTTTTTAAAAAACGTAAATATAGATAATTGTGGTAAGACAAATGAAAACATAAAAAATCAAATTTCGTCAACATATTCACTTCAAAAGTAGGAGAGGAAAGGATTAGCTATGAGGGAGGAGGAGGCTGATAAAACTAAAGTCTGTTTATAGATGAAATAGTTATTTAAATTAGTATGACTTTTCTCGATCATGTAGAAAACTTATTTTTTAAAAAAAACCGTAAATATAGATAATTGTGGTAAGACAAATGAAAACATAAAAATCAAATTTCGTCAACATATTCACTTCAAAAGTAGGAGAGGAAAGGATTAGCTATGAGGGGAGGAGGAGGCTGATAAAACTAAAGTCTGTTTATAGATGAAATAGTTATTTAAATTAGTATGACTTTTCTCGATCATGTAGAAAACTTATTTTTTAAAAAAAACGTAAATATAGATAATTGT
The DNA here is from genome assembly GCF_004210375.1 of Tachypleus tridentatus. Lineage (NCBI taxonomy): Eukaryota > Metazoa > Arthropoda > Merostomata > Xiphosura > Limulidae > Tachypleus > Tachypleus tridentatus. The sequence continues at coordinate 106,734,193 of NC_134825.1, read as the reverse complement.
GGTAAGACAAATGAAAACATAAAAAATCAAATTTCGTCAACATATTCACTTCAAAAGTAGGAGAGGAAAGGATTAGCTATGAGGGGAGGAGGAGGCTGATAAAACTAAAGTCTGTTTATAGATGAAATAGTTATTTAAATTAGTATGACTTTTCTCGATCATGTAGAAAACTTATTTTTTAAAAAAAACCGTAAATATAGATAATTGTGGTAAGACAAATGAAAACATAAAAAATCAAATTTCGTCAACATATTCACTTCAAAAGTAGGAGAGGAAAGGATTAGCTATGAGGGGAGGAGGAGGCTGATAAAACTAAAGTCTGTTTATAGATGAAATAGTTATTTAAATTAGTATGACTTTTCTCGATCATGTAGAAACTTGTTTTTTAAAAAAAACCGTAAATATAGATAATTGTGGTAAGACAAATGAAAACGTAAAAAATCAAATTTCGTCAACATATTCACTTCAAAAGTAGGATAGGAAAGGATCAGCTATGAGGGAGGAGGAGGCTGATAAAACTAAAGTCTGTTTATAGATGAAATAGTTATTTAAATTAGTATGACTTTTCTCGATCATGTAGAAAACTTATTTTTAAAAAAAAACCGTAAATATAGATAATTGTGGTAAGACAAATGAAAACATAAAAATCAAATTTCGTCAACATATTCACTTCAAAAGTAGGAGAGGAAAGGATTAGCTATGAGGGGAGGAGGAGGCTGATAAAACTAAAGTCTGTTTATAGATGAAATAGTTATTTAAATTAGTATGACTTTTCTCGATCATGTAGAAAACTTATTTTTTAAAAAAACGTAAATATAGATAATTGTGGTAAGACAAATGAAAACATAAAAAATCAAATTTCGTCAACATATTCACTTCAAAAGTAGGAGAGGAAAGGATTAGCTATGAGGGGAGGAGGAGGCTGATAAAACTAAAGTCTGTTTATAGATGAAATAGTTATTTAAATTAGTATGACTTTTCTCGATCATGTAGAAAACTTATTTTTTTAAAAAACCGTAAATATAGATAATTGTGGTAAGACAAATGAAAACATAAAAAATCAAATTTCGTCAACATATTCACTTCAAATGTAGGAGAGGAATAGATTAGCTAAGAGGGAGGAGGAGGCTGATAAAACTAAAGTCTGTTTATAGATGAAATAGTTATTTAAATTAGTATGACTTTTCTCGATCATGTAGAAAACTTATTTTAAAAAAAACGTAAATATAGATAATTGTGGTAAGACAAATGAAAACATAAAAAATCAAATTTCGTCAACATATTCACTTCAAAAGTAGGAGAGGAAAGGATTAGCTATGAGGGAGGAGGAGGCTGATAAAACTAAAGTCTGTTTATAGATGAAATAGTTATTTAAATTAGTATGACTTTTCTCGATCATGTAGAAAACTTATTTTTTAAAAAAAAACGTAAATATAGATAATTGTGGTAAGACAAATGAAAACATAAAAAATCAAATTTCGTCAACATATTCACTTCAAAAGTAGGAGAGGAAAGGATTAGCTATGAGGGGAGGAGGAGGCTGATAAAACTAAAGTCTGTTTATAGATGAAATAGTTATTTAAATTAGTATGACTTTTCTCGATCATGTAGAAAACTTATTTTTTAAAAAAAACCGTAAATATAGATAATTGTGGTAAGACAAATGAAAACATAAAAAATCAAATTTCGTCAACATATTCACTTCAAAAGTAGGAGAGGAAAGGATTAGCTATGAGGGGAGGAGGAGGCTGATAAAACTAAAGTCTGTTTATAGATGAAATAGTTATTTAAATTAGTATGACTTTTCTCGATCATGTAGAAAACTAATTTTTAAGAAAACAAATAAATATAGATAATTGTAAAGACAAATGAAAACACAAAAAATTAAATTTCGTCAATATATTCGATTCAAAAGTAGGAGAGAAAAGGATTAGCTATGAGGGAGGAGGAGGCTGATAAAACTAAAGTCTGTTTATAGATGAAATAGTTATTTAAATTAGTATGACTTTTCTCGATCATGTAGAAAACTTATTTTTTAAAAAAAAACGTAAATATAGATAATTGTGGTAAGACAAATGAAAACATAAAAAATCAAATTTCGTCAACATATTCACTTCAAAAGTAGGAGAGGAAAGGATTAGCTATGAGGGGAGGAGGAGGCTGATAAAACTAAAGTCTGTTTATAGATGAAATAGTTATTTAAATTAGTATGACTTTTCTCGATCATGTAGAAAACTTATTTTTAAAAAAACCGTAAATATAGATAATTGTGGTAAGACAAATGAAAACATAAAAAATCAAATTTCGTCAACATATTCACTTCAAAAGTAGGAGAGGAAAGGATTAGCTATGAGGGAGGAGGAGGCTGATAAAACTAAAGTCTGTTTATAGATGAAATAGTTATTTAAATTAGTATGACTTTTCTCGATCATGTAGAAAACTTATTTTAAAAAAAACGTAAATATAGATAATTGTGGTAAGACAAATGAAAACATAAAAAATCAAATTTCGTCAACATATTCACTTCAAAAGTAGGAGAGGAAAGGATTAGCTATGAGGGGAGGAGGAGGCTGATAAAACTAAAGTCTGTTTATAGATGAAATAGTTATTTAAATTAGTATGACTTTTCTCGATCATGTAGAAAACTTATTTTTTAAAAAAACGTAAATATAGATAATTGTGGTAAGACAAATGAAAACATAAAAAATCAAATTTCGTCAACATATTCACTTCAAAAGTAGGAGAGGAAAGGATTAGCTATGAGGGGAGGAGGAGGCTGATAAAACTAAAGTCTGTTTATAGATGAAATAGTTATTTAAATTAGTATGACTTTTCTCGATCATGTAGAAAACTTATTTTTTAAAAAAAAAACGTAAATATAGATAATTGTGGTAAGACAAATGAAAACATAAAAAATCAAATTTCGTCAACATATTCACTTCAAAGGTAGGAGAGGAAAGGATTAGCTATGAGGGAGGAGGAGGCTGATAAAACTAAAGTCTGTTTATAGATGAAATAGTTATTTAAATTAGTATGACTTTTCTCGATCATGTAGAAAACTTATTTTTAAAAAAAAAACCGTAAATATAGATAATTGTGGTAAGACAAATGAAAACATAAAAAATCAAATTTCGTCAACATATTCACTTCAAAAGTAGGAGAGGAAAGGATTAGCTATGAGGGGAGGAGGAGGCTGATAAAACTAAAGTCTGTTTATAGATGAAATAGTTATTTAAATTAGTATGACTTTTCTCGATCATGTAGAAAACTTATTTTTAAAAAAAACCGTAAATATAGATAATTGTGGTAAGACAAATGAAAACATAAAAAATCAAATTTCGTCAACATATTCACTTCAAAAGTAGGAGAGGAAAGGATTAGCTATGAGGGGAGGAGGAGGCTGATAAAACTAAAGTCTGTTTATAGATGAAATAGTTATTTAAATTAGTATGACTTTTCTCGATCATGTAGAAAACTTATTTTTTTTAAAAAAAACGTAAATATAGATAATTGTGGTAAGACAAATGAAAACATAAAAAATCAAATTTCGTCAACATATTCACTTCAAAAGTAGGAGAGGAAAGGATTAGCTATGAGGGGAGGAGGAGGCTGATAAAACTAAAGTCTGTTTATAGATGAAATAGTTATTTAAATTAGTATGACTTTTCTCGATCATGTAGAAAACTTATTTTAAAAAAAACCGTAAATATAGATAATTGTGGTAAGACAAATGAAAACATAAAAAATCAAATTTCGTCAACATATTCACTTCAAAAGTAGGAGAGGAAAGGATTAGCTATGAGGGAGGAGGAGGCTGATAAAACTAAAGTCTGTTTATAGATGAAATAGTTATTTAAATTAGTATGACTTTTCTCGATCATGTAGAAAACTTATTTTAAAAAAAACCGTAAATATAGATAATTGTGGTAAGACAAATGAAAACATAAAAAATCAAATTTCGTCAACATATTCACTTCAAAGGTAGGAGAGGAAAGGATTAGCTATGAGGGAGGAGGAGGCTGATAAAACTAAAGTCTGTTTATAGATGAAATAGTTATTTAAATTAGTATGACTTTTCTCGATCATGTAGAAAACTTATTTTTAAAAAAAACCGTAAATATAGATAATTGTGGTAAGACAAATGAAAACATAAAAAATCAAATTTCGTCAACATATTCACTTCAAAAGTAGGAGAGGAAAGGATTAGCTATGAGGGGAGGAGGAGGCTGATAAAACTAAAGTCTGTTTATAGATGAAATAGTTATTTAAATTAGTATGACTTTTCTCGATCATGTAGAAAACTTATTTAAAAAAAAACCGTAAATATAGATAATTGTGGTAAGACAAATGAAAACATAAAAAATCAAATTTCGTCAACATATTCACTTCAAAAGTAGGAGAGGAAAGGATTAGCTATGAGGGGAGGAGGAGGCTGATAAAACTAAAGTCTGTTTATAGATGAAATAGTTATTTAAATTAGTATGACTTTTCTCGATCATGTAGAAAACTTATTTTTAAAAAAAACCGTAAATATAGATAATTGTGGTAAGACAAATGAAAACATAAAAAATCAAATTTCGTCAACATATTCACTTCAAAAGTAGGAGAGGAAAGGATTAGCTATGAGGGGAGGAGGAGGCTGATAAAACTAAAGTCTGTTTATAGATGAAATAGTTATTTAAATTAGTATGACTTTTCTCGATCATGTAGAAAACTTATTTTAAAAAAAAAACCGTAAATATAGATAATTGTGGTAAGACAAATGAAAACATAAAAAATCAAATTTCGTCAACATATTCACTTCAAAAGTAGGAGAGGAAAGGATTAGCTATGAGGGGAGGAGGAGGCTGATAAAACTAAAGTCTGTTTATAGATGAAATAGTTATTTAAATTAGTATGACTTTTCTCGATCATGTAGAAAACTTATTTTTTAAAAAAAACGTAAATATAGATAATTGTGGTAAGACAAATGAAAACATAAAAAATCAAATTTCGTCAACATATTCACTTCAAAAGTAGGAGAGGAAAGGATTAGCTATGAGGGAGGAGGAGGCTGATAAAACTAAAGTCTGTTTATAGATGAAATAGTTATTTAAATTAGTATGACTTTTCTCGATCATGTAGAAAACTTATTTTTAAAAAAACCGTAAATATAGATAATTGTGGTAAGACAAATGAAAACATAAAAAATCAAATTTCGTCAACATATTCACTTCAAAAGTAGGAGAGGAAAGGATTAGCTATGAGGGGAGGAGGAGGCTGATAAAACTAAAGTCTGTTTATAGATGAAATAGTTATTTAAATTAGTATGACTTTTCTCGATCATGTAGAAAACTTATTTTAAAAAAAAAACGTAAATATAGATAATTGTGGTAAGACAAATGAAAACATAAAAAATCAAATTTCGTCAACATATTCACTTCAAAAGTAGGAGAGGAAAGGATTAGCTATGAGGGGAGGAGGAGGCTGATAAAACTAAAGTCTGTTTATAGATGAAATAGTTATTTAAATTAGTATGA
>NC_134825.1:106677841-106728174 GCF_004210375.1 Tachypleus tridentatus | reverse complement strand
TTAATATTGAAAACAGATTATTTTCGTGTGCTATGTTTGTTGTAAATTATAGACCCACACTTTGGGCTATTTGTGCTTGGTCAACTTCGTGAATCTAAACCAGATATTTTACGTTATAAGCCCAGTGAATTATTGCAGAGACACTAATGAGCTGTTTTATATAGCTCTCAACTGATCGATATAAATAAATGTTTTAATTTCTTATATAGGTTTTAGTTTTATTTAACTCCAAGATGTTAAAATGTTAGATTCTAATCAACATATTTATCACCAAGATAGTTTTATTAAGACAAAATGAGGAACATTTCATTTATGATTAACTTCGTAATTTATTTTAAGGACATCAACAGTTTGATCATGACATATACAACATAAGTCTTCAGTAATTCGTACCAGAAACCTGAGATATTGTAATCATTACGGAAGAAAGGCGTGTTTTAATAAATTAATCTTTGAAATTAATAATTAACCAATCAAAATCTTGATTTAATCAGCCATACGAGTAAAGTTCCAAATAACTAATCCTGTTATCAAACGAAACCCAAAAATTATCCGGTTTAGTATTATTTTTAGAAGAATAAACAGGATAACTTAACTATTCAAAACTGGTTGAGTTGAAGGTCTGGTTTCAGAAACCTCTACAATTTGTTTACGTGATTCTGTGTTAACGTCTTGATCAGAAATGATACTGACATATATATTATGTGTGTGTGGAGAAGTGGCTAGGTATGAGTATAGTATTGTACGACGTGTTCTATTGGTTACAACTAGTCATATGTCCACACATTGCTTGGTAAGATGTGTGGCTATTGGCTAGTCACTAGTCACATGTCAGACGCTTGGTAAGACGTGTTCTATTGGTTACACCTAGTCATATGTCCACACACGCTTGATAAAACGTGTTTTATTGGTTACAACTTGTCATATGTCCACATACACTTTGTGGTAAGACATGTTCTATGGCTACCACTAGTCATATGTCTACACACACCCTTCGTAATATGTGTTTTATTGGCTACCACTAGTCATATGTCCACATACACTTGGTAACATGGCTTTATGGCTACCACTAGTCGTATGTCCACACACACTTGGTAAAACGTGTTCTATTGGCTACAACTATTCAGAAGTCCACACACACACTTCCTAAGACGTTTTATTATTAACCATTAGTCATATGTCTAAACACACTTAGTAAGATGTGTTTTATTGGTTACCACTAGGCATATGTCTACATACACTTGGTGGTAAGACATGTTCTATGCCTACCACTAGTCATATGTCACACACACGCATTTACTAAGATGTGTTTTATTAAATACCACTAGTCATATGTCCAAACACCCTTCGTAAGATGTGGTTTTATTGGCTACCACTAGTCATATGTCCACACGCACTTGGTAAGATGTAAGTTCTATGGCTGCCATCTAGTCATATATGTCAACACACACGTTTAGTAAGATGTGTTTTATTGGTTACCATTAGTCATATGTCCACATACACTTGGTATGGTTTGTCTAAATACAGCTACCACTAGTCATATGTTCACATACTTTATTACGGTAAGCTTTGTTACCATTAGAATGTCATCGATCACGTACATGGTGTTGTTGGTTACAATTTGACACATGTTCACGCACGTAGACATTTTCTGAAAACAAACAGATTGTGACGTAGTTCACTGATATAAAGAATGTTGTCAAACCTTCAACCTTTTAACAGTAGTTCACTGATATAAAGTATGTTGTCAAACCTTCAACCTTTAACAGTAGTTCACTGATATAAAGTATGTTGTCAAACCTTCAACCTTTAACAGTAGTAGTTCTGATATAAAGAATGTTGTCAAACCTTCAACCTTAACAGTAGTTCACTGATATAAAGTATGTCGTCAAACCTTCAACCTTTAACAGTAGCTCACTGATATAAAGAATGTTGTCAAACCTTCAACCTTTAACAGTAGCTCACTGATATAAAGAATGTTGTCAAACCTTCAACCTTTAACAGTAGTTCACTGATATAAAGTGTGTTGTCAAACCTTCAACCTTTAACAGTAGTTCACTGATATAAAGTATATCGTCAAACCTTCAACCTTTAACAGTAGCTCACTTATATAAAGAATGTTGTCAAACCTTCAACTTTTTAACAGTAGTTTACTGATATAAAGTATGTTGTCAAACCTTCAACCTTTAACAGTAGTTCACTGATATAAAGAATGTTGTCAAACCTTCAACCTTTAACAGTAGCTCACTGATATAAAGAATGTTGTCAAACCTTCAACCTTTAACAGTAATTCACTGATATAAAGTATGTCGTCAAACCTTCAACCTTTAACAGTAGCTCACTGATATAAAAAATGTTGTCAAACCTTCAACCTTTAACAGTAGTTCACTGATATAAAGAATGTTATGAAACCTTCAACCTTTAACAGTAGTTCACTGATATAAAGAATGTTGTCAAACCTTCATCCTTTAACAGTAGTTTACTGATATAAAGAATGTTTTCTAACCTTCAACCTTTAACTGTTTTTTTCGCAAGACGTTTGAGAAACAATTTTGTTTGTTTTTTAATCACCGCTTTTAGTGGCGACCCCTATAAACACAGTTCCTCTACACAGAGAATATAATCGACTTGGAACGTTTCTTTTTGTCTTATACAACACAATAATTACTTCAGTGTAGTGGAACTCCACTGCTATTGGTTATTACTACTGGGTAAACGCACACAATGAGAATTTTCTACACTTGTAAGAAGTGGGTGTAGGGTGTTAATGAAAGGGTTAGTTGGGAAGACATATTCCTCACAGTAAAGCTAAGGTCAAAACAATGAAAACAAAAGGGAAAGTAATTAAATTACACTCTACAAGTCACGTGATGCTACAAACGTTTTGTTTTGCTAGACTGGATCTCTATTAAAATGTTTCAAGTACTTGTGCCTATTTAACTGAAATGAGACAGTTGAATTCCTAACCAATAAGAGTGAGTCGCTGTCAACAGCTTTCAATTATTCGCCAAATTAATCAAACGATGCGTCACGTAAGTCTTTTTTTTTTCTGTTAATTCCAATGTTTCTTCGAGAACGTTAGAACACTGGTAAATCGTAGTAGAAATGTACTGTTTAAGTTAGGTTGTTCACATGATTCTCTCTATTATTAGTTACTATCAATCTCGCGAGGTGTCAGTGAAAGGAATTTAACAATTTGTTTCACGTGAAACGTTTTTATCAGAAAATCTTTTTAACGAGACCACTTATATCTAATGTACATTACGATTTTAAACACATTCAAACTTATGTATGTTTTACATAGAACAGAAGACCAGATATTAGTTTATTACCACTTTGTATAGCTGTGTCTTTGTTCTAGAAAGTTTTCTTTGTATGTGATTTGCTGGATAGATTGTCTATATGATCTCACTACATTTTATTAACTTGTGAATTTTCACTGGCATGAATGATATAAAATTATGAATTTCATGACATTTACTCAGTTTATTTTACATAAAAATCTCGTATCCATTCACGGCATGTCTAAAGAAAAGAAGTTTTATGACAAATACGTTCTCAAGGCAGATTTTTTTCCGTTAACTTACTTTTCCAGACTTTTTCTCTGGCAGTTTCTGCTACGATGTATTTGTAATGTTTGTTTAGGTACTTACACGTCACGTATTTCTGGTTGTTATTTAAACATTTATACGTGTTACAGTGTATTTATATTTTGTATGTACGTAAGAACACATCAATAAAACTAAATACCAAACTGAAAAGCTATAACTCTGAAATTTAGGCTTCGATCTCTGTAGTGAGCACAACTCAAATCACCAAGTTTGTATTTTTTGCGCTTCACAAGAAATAAACGACATCTTTTCTTATTTACGATTTTGATTCCAATTTGATAAATTTTCGATGAAATATCTGTTAACACAAATATGTTGCTTTTATTTGATCCATATTTTGTTTCGGGATAGTCTCCTATGTACTAACTTTCCAACGAACGATATGTGAAACAGAGCTTGACAGCTGGTAAACTGATAAACGAATGTGTTAGGTGATTTTATCAAATAAATTTTACCCGTCTCTACCCATTGTTTGTGGCTTTTGTTAAGTGTAATTAGAACTTGAACACGATTTAATATCCAATGGAAATGGAAATTTTAATAGTTAAATGTGTGAGTTGTTGTAAAAAAAATATTTCCTACTGCTAGCATGAAATATTCGTGTAATGTCATAGTTAATCCCACTACTCGTTGATAAAGTTGACGATGGGTGATGTTAACAATTGCTTTCCCTCTTGTCTATCACGTTCAAATTAAAGACAGCTAGTGCAGGTAGCCCTTGTGTACCAGCGCCAAGTTTAGTCCCGCTAGTTTGTGGGTGAATTTCATAACACTGTTTCAAGTATGCCCCCAAACTCTCTGGAGGGGGTATCCAGAGTCACAAACTCCGATCCCAGGTTCGAGCTCAGAGACCTGAAAATCTACTTGAGTTATTCTACTAGGGTGCTCTTCCAAGGGCTATAACACTTCCTTCGCACGGTCGACCACGAGTCACCCGTATACGCATGTAAGAGAAGATAGCACGCAACAAGCACAGGACGTGAATTAATAATTCGTTATAGTTGTTTTGTTAATGAACTACTATATAATGGGATATCTGTGTTATATTTACTGCAGAGAGCGAAACAAGAGATAATACCACTGTAAATCCCAGGTCACTTAATGTTGAATGACGCCACGTTTCTTCTCATGTTCTCGATGTCTGTGTATCAAACTTTGGTAAGAAGTAATATGACAAAAGTGTTTACCACATGTTGGTTTGGAAGTAATTTGACCATAGTGATTAGGTATGTGTACCACATGTTGGTTTGGAAATAATTTGACAAAATATTTTAGGTATATGTACCACATGTTGGTAAGGAAGTAATATGACAAAGTATTTAGGTATGCGTACCACATGTTGGTTTGTAACTAATTTGACAAAAGTGTTTAGGTATGTGTGCCACATGTTGGTTTGGAAGTAATTTGACAAAAGTGTTTAGGTATGTGTACCACATGTTGGTTTGGAAGTAATTTGACAAAAGTGTTTAGGTATGTATACCACGTGTTGGTTTGGAAATAATTTGACAAAATTGTTTAGGTATGTATACCACGTGTTGATTTGGAAATAATTTGACAAAATTGTTTAGGTATGTATACCACGTGTTGATTTGGAAATAATTTGACAAAATTGTTTAGGTATGTGTAAGAAAGTGTTTTGGTTTTTAGACTTTTTTCGAATGTTGATTCAGTTCATTACACGGTCCAGAGGTGACTTAGTGATTAGTGTGTCCTGACTGTGTATCCAAAGACGAATAAGTCACGATACGAATAAAAAATGCACTTCGCACTTTGTACTTTGGCACATTATAAGAGAACAGCCGAATCCCACTATTCGGTCAAACAAGAGTATACCAAGCGCTGACGTTTTAAAGTTAGGGACCAATAAGCGCAGATAAATAATCCATGTGCAGCTTTGCTCGAAAATTCTAAATTAATAATACCTGTTCAAGGAGCAGCGTTTTATGAACATTAAAGTTAGGCCAAAATTCTATAAACGTCTGTAATAATGTAAGATAATATTATACAAACAGTTGAGATCTTGGTCACATGAATATCGTTTATTTGTTGAATTTTCCACTAACCAACTCGAGGGCTACCTGTTATTAATTAAGATGTGATATGGAAGTCAGCACCCAGCACACATGGTTCGGTCATTCTTTCACCAACGAAAAGAAGGGATTGACTGTAATATTACAACGCCACCACAGATGTGAGGGCGAACATGTTTCGTGACGGGATTAGAACCTCAATCCTCCAGATTGTGAGTATAGCGCCCTAACCACCAAACCATGCCAGACATATTACGAATAGAATAAGTAACATAAAATAAAAGTACATTACTTTAGCAGACGATATATGTGCGCTTGTTTCGTCGGAAACATAAAATGTTTCCTTATTACACAAAATATCCATAACATAACTAGTATTGCAAATCAGATAACACGTATTTACAAAATGTTAATTTGAAAAAAAAATTAATGAAATTTGGTTTCTGGTTTCGTATGAATTTCGCACAAAGCTGCACGAGGGTTATTTGCGCTAACACTCCCTAATTTAGCACTAAAGGATTAGAAAAATAGCAGCTAGTCCTCACAACCACCGCCAACTCTAGGACTACTTTTTTACTAAGGAATAGAGGGATTGACCTCCACAATATATATATCTCACGGCTGAAAGGGCAAGCATGTTTGATAAGGCTGGACACAATTTTTTTCCCCATTTTTATTGAACAACATGAAACCAATGACCAAGATGTTTCATTTCGAAGATAATTACCCAGAATGCTTTTTTCTTTTTTAAAATGTATTGCCCATTCCAAATGTAGCCGGATAATTAATTTGTCCGGATTTCTACATCATATTTTCAGATCCATTACCGCAAAAATGTGTTCTACACTTTCAGGTTGCGTTGCTTTATCAGAGTGACAGTTAACTACCGTTATTCGAGTAGCTCCAAAATTGGCGGTGAGTGCTATTGACTAGCTGTCTTCCTTCTAGTCTGTGAGTTACAAACATGTGTAGATAACAGCTCTGTTCAGATTCGCCACGTGTGTTTAATTCCTGTACACAAAGGATGGCAGGAGATTGATCAGAGAGAACAACCGTCTTAAGAAGAAATGAATCAATAAGTTTTCGATTACCGGTTATGTCCCTCTTTCAAAAAACATCAAACTTCTCATATGAAGAGCGGTTCTCAGGACAACAAAGACGATAACATTTAGTTATTTCTTTGACGAATTATTATTCACAAATAAAATGAATGATGCATTTTGAAGAGAAATTCGGTAATTGGAACTCAAAAAATCTTTTAAGATATTGCATAAGGATTGTAATTTGTTAGCCTTCCGTAGGTTATTGAAAGTCAAGCAGACAGATGTGAATTATTGTTTCATCCAATCACATACACCATTAACCATATTCTACAAACGTCTCTCCTGATCAACCCACATAACATCTTGGAAAGTCGTTTGTTTGTTGAATTTTGACCATAGTGTCTCGAGAACTTCCAGCGATTATTGTTATTAGAGGTATGATATGGTTAATACTGCAGATTAGGGACTATTTTCAGTGTGATGGTATGGTTAATATTACAGATTAGGGACTGTTTTCAGTGTGATGGTATGGATAATTCTGCAGATTAGGGACTGTTTTCAGTGTGATGGTATGGTTAATACTACAGATTAGGGACTGTTTTCAGTGTGATGGTATGGTTAATACTACAGATTAGAGATTGTTTTCAGCGTGATGGTATGGTTAATACTAGAGATTAAAGACTGTTTTCAATGTGATAATATGGTTAATACTACAGATTAGGGACTGTTTTCAGTGTGATGGTATGGTTAATACTACAGATTAAAGACTGTTTTCAGTGTGATGGTATGGTTAATACTACAGATTAGGGACTGTTCTCAGTGTGATGGTATGGTTAATACTACAGATTAGAGATTCTTTTCAGTGTGATGGTATGCTTAATACTACAAATTAGGGTCTCTTTTAAACGGGTTGGTATGGTCAATACTACAGATTAGGGACTGTTTTCAGTGTGTTGGTATGGTTAATACTACATATTAAACACTGTTTTCAATGTGATGGTATGGTTAATACTACAGATTAGAGACTGATTTCAATGTGATGGCATGGTTAATACTACAGATTAGAAAATATTTTAAATGTGATGGTATTGCTAATACTAGAGATTAGAGACTGTTTTCAGTGTGATAGTATGGTTAATACTACAGATTAGGGATTGTTTAAATGGGTTGGTATGGTTAATACTACAGATTAGGGACTGTTATCAGTGTGATGGTATGGTTAATATTACAGATTAGGAACTGTTTTCAGTGTGATGGTATGGTTAATACTGCAGATTAGGGACTACTTGCAGTGTGATGGTATGGTTAATTCTGCAGATTAGGGAATGTTTACAGTGTGAAGGTATGGTTAATACTGCAGATTAGGGACTGTTTTCAGTGTGATGGTATGGTTAATACTACAGATTAGAGAATGTTTTCAATGTGATGGTATTGTTAATACTAGAGATCAAAGACTGTTTTCAGTGTAATGGTATGGTTAATACTACAGATTAGAGACTGTTTTTCAGTGTGATGGTATGGTTAATACTACAGAATAGGGACTGTTTTCAGTGTGATGGTATGGTTAATACTACAGATTAAAGACTGTTTTCAGTGTGATGGTATGGTCAATACTACAGATTAAAGACTGTTTTCAGTGTGATAGTATGGTTAATCCTACAGATTAGAGATTGTTTTCAGTGTGATGGTATGCTTAATACTACAAATTAGAGACTGTTTTAAAGGGGTTGGTATGGTTAATACTACAGATTAGGGACTGTTTTTAGTGTGCTGGTATGGTTAATACTACAGATTAGAGACTGTTTTCAGTGTGATGGTATGGTTAATATTACAGATTAGGGACTGTTTAAAGGGGTTGGTATGGTTAATACTACAGATTAAGGACTGTTTTCAATGTGATGGTATAGTTAATACTACAGATTAAAGACTGTTTTCAATGTGTTGGTATGGTTAATACGACAGATTAAAGACTGTTTTGAATGTGATGGTATGGTTAATACTACAGATTAGAGAATGTTTTGAATGTGATGGTATGGTTAATACGACAGTTTAAAGACTGTTTTTAATGTGATGGTATGGTTAATATTATAGATTAGAGATTGTTTTCAGTGTGATGGTATGCTTAATACTACAAATTAGAGACTGTTTGAAACGGGTTGGTATGGTTAATACTACAGATTAGGGACTGTTTTCAATGTGATGGTATGGTTAATACTACAGATTAGAGACTGATTTCAATGTGATGGCATGGTTAATACTACAGATTAGAAAATATTTTAAATGTGATGGTATTGCTAATACTAGAGATTAGAGACTGTTTTCAGTGTGATGGTATGGTTAATACTACAGATTAGGGATTGTTTAAATGGGTTGGTATGGTTAATACTACAGATTAGGGACTGTTATCAGTGTGATGGTATGGTTAATATTACAGATTAGGAACTGTTTCAGTGTGATGGTATGGTTAATACTGCAGATTAGGGACTATTTTCAGTGTGATGGTATGGTTAATTCTGCAGATTAGGGAATGTTTACAGTGTGATGGTATGGTTAATACTGCAGATTAGGGACTGTTTTCAGGGTGATGGTATGGTTAATACTACAGATTAGAGAATGTTTTCAATGTGATGGTATTGTTAATACTAGAGATCAAAGACTGTTTTCAGTGTAATGGTATGGTTATTACTACAGATTAGAGATTGTTTTCAGTGTGATGGTATGCTTAATACTACAAATTAGAGACTATTTTAAAGGGGTTGGTATGGTTAATACTACAGATTAGTGACTGTTTTCAGTGTGCTGGTATGGTTAATACTACAAATTACAGACTGTTTTCAGTGTGATGGTATGGTTAATATTACAGATTAGGGACTGTTTAAAGGGGTTGGTATGGTTAATACTACAAATTAGGGACTGTTTTCAATGTGATGGTATAGTTAATACTACAGATTAAAGACTGTTTTCAATGTGTTGGTATCGTTAATACGACAGATTAAAGACTGTTTTGAATGTGATGGTATGGTTAATACTACAGATTAGAAAGTGTTTTGAATGTGATGGTATGGTTAATACGACAGTTTAAAGACTGTTTTCAATGTGATGGTATGGTTAATACTACAGATTAGAGACTGATTTCAATGTGATGGCATGGTTAATACTACAGATTAGAAAATATTTTAAATGTGATGGTATTGCTAATACTAGAGATTAGAGACTTTTTCAGTGTGATGGTATGGTTAATACTACAGATTAGGGATTGTTTAAATGGGTTGGTATGGTTAATACTACAGATTAGGGACTGTTATCAGTGTGATGGTATGGTTAATATTACAGATTAGGAACTGTTTTCAGTGTGATGTTATGGTTAATACTGCAGATTAGGGACTATTTTCAGTGTGATGGTATGGTTAATTCTGCAGATTAGGGAATATTTACAGTGTGATGGTATGGTTAATACTGCAGATTAGGGACTGTTTTCAGTGTGATGGTATGGTTAATACTACAGATTAGAGAATGTTTTCAATGTGATGGTATTGTTAATACTAGAGATCAAAGACTGTTTTCAGTGTAATGGTATGGTTAATACTACAGATTAGAGACTGTTTTTCAGTGTGATGGTATGGTTAATACTACAGAATAGGGACTGTTTTCAGTGTGATGGTATGGTTAATACTACAGATTAAAGACTGTTTTCAGTGTGATGGTATGGTCAATACTACAGATTAAAGACTGTTTTCAGTGTGATAGTATGGTTAATCCTACAGATTAGAGATTGTTTTCAGTGTGATGGTATGCTTAATACTACAAATTAGAGACTGTTTTAAACGGGTTGGTATGGTTAATACTACAGATTAGGGACTGTTTTCAGTGTGCTGGTATGGTAAATACTACAGATTAGAGACTGTTTTCAGTGTGATGGTATGGTTAATATTACAGATTAGGGACTGTTTAAAGGGGTTGGTATGGTTAATACTACAGATTAGGGACTGTTTTCAATGTGATGGTATAGTTAATACTACAGATTAAAGACTGTTTTCAATGTGTTGGTATGGTTAGTACGACAGATTAAAGACTGTTTTCAATGTGATGGTATGGTTAATACTACAGATTAGAGAATGTTTTGAATGTGATGGTATGGTTAATACGACAGTTTAAAGACTGTTTTTAATGTGATGGTATTGTTAATATTATAGATTAGAGATTGTTTTCAGTGTGATGGTATGCTTAATACTACAAATTAGAGACTGTTTGAAACGGGTTGGTATGGTTAATACTACAGATTAGGGACTGTTTTCAGTGTAATGATGTGGTTAATACTACAGATTAAAGACTGTTTTCAGTATGATGGTATGGTTAATACTACAGATTAGGGACCGTTTTCAGTGTGATGTTGTGGTTAATACTGCAGATTAGGGACTGTTTTCAGTGTGATGGTATGGTTAATACTACAGATTAGAGAATGTTTGGAATGTGATGGTATTGTTAATACTCGATATTAAAGACTGTTTTCAATGTGATGGTAGGGTTAATACTACAGATTAGAGACTGTTTTAAAGGGGTTAGTATGGTTAATACTACAGAATAGGGACTTTTTTCACTGTGATGGTATCGTTAATACTACAGATTAAAGACTGTTTTGAATGTGATGGTATGGTTAATACTACCGATTAAAGACTGTTTTCAGTGTGATAGTATGGTTAATCCTACAGATTAGAGATTGTTTTCAGTGTGATGGTATGCTTAATACTACAAATTAGAGACTGTTTTAAAGGGGTTGGTATGGTTAATACTACAGATTAGGGACTGTTTTCAGTGTGCTGGTATGGTTAATACTACAGATTAGAGACTGTTTTCAGTGTGATGGTATGGTTAATATTACAGATTAGGGACTGTTTAAAGGGGTTGGTATGGTTAATACTACAGATTAGGGACTGTTTTCAGTGTGATGGTATAGTTAATACTACAGATAAAAGACAGTTTTCAATGTGATGGTATAGTTAATACTACAGATTAAAGACTGTTTTCAATGTGTTGGTATGGTTAATACGACAGATTAAAGACTGTTTTGAATGTGATGGTATGGTTAATACTACAGATTAGAGAATGTTTTGAATGTGATGGTATGGTTAATACTACAAATTAGAGACTGTTTTCAGTGTGATGGTATGGTTAATACTACAGATTAAAGATGTTTTCAATGTGATGGTATGAGTAATACTACAGATTAGAGACTGTTTTCAAGGGGTTAGTATGGTTAATACTACAGAATAGGGACTTTTTTCACTGTGATGGTATCGTTAATACTACAGATTAAAGACTGTTTTGAATGTGATGGTATGGTTAATACTACAGATTAGGGACCGTTTTCAGTGTGATGGTATGGTTAATACTGCAGATTAGGGACTGTTTTCGGTGTGATGGTATGGTTGATACTACAGATTAGAGAATGTTTCGAATCTGATGGTATTGTTAATACTCGATATTAAAGACTGTTTTCAATGTGATGGTATGGTTAATACTGCAGATTAGGGACTGTTTTCAGTGTGATGGTATGGTTGATACTACAGATTAGAGAATGTTTCGAATCTGATGGTATTGTTAATACTCGATATTAAAGACTGTTTTCAATGTGATGGTAGGGTTAATACTACAGATTAGAGACTGATTTCAATGTGATGCCATGGTTAATACTACAGATTAGAGAATGTTTTGAATATGATGGTATTGCTAATACTAGAGATTAAAGACTGTTTTCAATGTGTTGGTATGGTTAATACTACAGATTAGAGACTGTTTTCAGTGTGATGGTATGGTTAATATTACAGATTAGGGACTGTGTAAAGGGGTTGGTATGGTAAATACTACAGATTAAAGACTGTTTTCAGTGTGATGGTATGGTTAATACTACAGATTAAAGATGTTTTCAATGTGATGGTATGAGTAATACTACAGATTAGAGACTGTTTTAAAGGGGTTAGTATGGTTAATACTACAGAATAGGGACTTTTTTCACTGTGATGGTATCGTTAATACTACAGATTAAAGACTGTTTTGAATGTGATGGTATGGTTAATACTACCGATTAAAGACTGTTTTCAGTGTGATAGTATGGTTAATCCTACAGATTAGAGATTGTTTTCAGTGTGATGGTATGCTTAATACTACAAATTAGAGACTGTTTTAAAGGGGTTGGTATGGTTAATACTACAGATTAGGGACTGTTTTCAGTGTGCTGGTATGGTTAATACTACAGATTAGAGACTGTTTTCAGTGTGATGGTATGGTTAATATTACAGATTAGGGACTGTTTAAAGGGGTTGGTATGGTTAATACTACAGATTAGGGACTGTTTTCAGTGTGATGGTATAGTTAATACTACAGATAAAAGACAGTTTTCAATGTGATGGTATAGTTAATACTACAGATTAAAGACTGTTTTCAATGTGTTGGTATGGTTAATACGACAGATTAAAGACTGTTTTGAATGTGATGGTATGGTTAATACTACAGATTAGAGAATGTTTTGAATGTGATGGTATGGTTAATACTACAGATTAGAGACTGTTTTCAGTGTGATGGTATGGTTACTACTACAGATTAAAGATGTTTTCAATGTGATGGTATGAGTAATACTACAGATTAGAGACTATTTTAAAGGGGTTAGTATGGTTAATACTACAGAATAGGGACTTTTTTCACTGTGATGGTATCGTTAATACTACAGATTAAAGAATGTTTTGAATGTGATGGTATGGTTAATACTACAGATTAGGGACCGTTTTCAGTGTGATGTTATGGTTAATACTGCAGATTAGGGACTGTTTTCAGTGTGATGGTATGGTTAATACTACAGATTAGAGAATGTTTGGAATGTGATGGTACTGTTAATACTAGATATTAAAGACTGTTTTCAATGTGATGGTATTGTTAATACATGCAGATTAGAGAATGTTTTTAGTGTGATGGTATGGTTAATACTAGAGATTAAAGACTGTTTTCAATGTGATTGTATGGTTAATAATACAAATTAGAGACTGTTTTAAAGGGGTTGGTATGGTTAATGCTACAGATTAGGGACTGTTTTCAGTGTGATGGAATGGTTAATACTACAGATTAGAGAATGTTTGGAATGTGATGGTATTGTTAATACTCGATATTAAAGACTGTTTTCAATGTGATGGTAGGGTTAATACTACAGATTAGAGACTGATTTCAATGTGATGCCATGGTTAATACTACAGATTAGAGAATGTTTTGAATATGATGGTATTGCTAATACTAGAGATTAAAGACTGTTTTCAATGTGTTGGTATGTTTAATACTACAGATTAGAGACTGTTTTCAGTGTGATGGTATGGTTAATATTACAGATTAGGGACTGTTTAAAGGGGTTGGTATGGTTCATATTCCAGATTAGAGACTGTTTTGAATGTGATGGTATTTCTAATACTACAGATTAAAGACTGATTTCAATGTGATGGTATTTTTAATACTACAGATTAGAGACTGTTTTCAATGTGATGGTATGGTTAATACTACAGATTAAGGACTGTTTTCAGTGTGGTGGTATGGTTAATACTACAGATTAAAGACTGTTTTCAGTGTGATGGTATGGTTAATACGACAGATGAAAGACTGTTTTCAGTTTGATGGTATGGTTAATAATACAGATTAAAGTCTGTTTTCAGTGTGATGGTATGGTTCATACTCCAGATTAGAGACTGTTTTGAATGTGATGGTATTTCTAATACTACAGATTAGAGACTGTTTTGAATGTGATGGTATTGCTAATACTACAGATTAAAAACTGATTTCAATGTGATGGTATGGTTAAGACTACAGATTAGAGAATGTATTGAATGTGATGGTATTGCTAATACTAGAGAATAAAGACTGTTTTCAATGTGATGGTATGGTTAATACTACAGATTAAAGACTGTTTTCAGTGTGATGGTATGGTTAATACTACAGATTAAAGATGTTTTCAATGTGATGGTATGAGTAATACTACAGATTAGAGACTGTTTTAAAGGGGTTAGTATGGTTAATACTACAGAATAGGGACTTTTTTCACTGTGATGGTATCGTTAATACTACAGATTAAAGACTGTTTTGAATGTGATGGTATGGTTAATACTACCGATTAAAGACTGTTTTCAGTGTGATAGTATGGTTAATCCTACAGATTAGAGATTGTTTTCAGTGTGATGGTATGCTTAATACTACAAATTAGAGACTGTTTTAAAGGGGTTGGTATGGTTAATACTACAGATTAGGGACTGTTTTCAGTGTGCTGGTATGGTTAATACTACAGATTAGGGACTGTTTTCAGTGTCATAGTATGGTTAATACCACAGATTATGGACTGTTTTCAGTGTGGTGGAATGGTTAATACTACAGATTAAAGACTGTTTTCAGTATGATGGTATGGTTAATACGATAGATGAAAGACTGTTTTCAGTGTGATGGTATGGTTAATACTACAGATTAAGGATGTTTTCAATGTGATGGTATGAGTAATACTACAGATTAGAGACTGTTTTAAAGGGGTTAGTATGGTTAATGCTACAGAATAGGGACTGTTTTGAATGTGATGGTATGGTTAATACTACCGATTAGAGACTGTATTCAGTGTGATGGTATTTTTAATACTACAGATTAGGGACTGTTTTCAGTGTCATAGTATGGTTAATACTACAGATTATGGACTGTTTTCAGTGTGGTGGTATGGTTAATCCTACAGATTAGAGATTGTTTTCAGTGTGATGGTATGCTTAATACTACAAATTAGAGACTGTTTTAAAGGGGTTGGTATGGTTAATACTACGGATTAGGGACTGTTTTCAGTGTGATGATATGGTTAATACTACAGATTAAAGACTGTTTTCAGTATGATGGTATGGTTAATACTACAGATTAGGGACCGTTTTCAGTGTGATGTTGTGGTTAATACTGCAGATTAGGGACTGTTTTCAGTGTGATGGTATGGTTAATACTACAGATTAGAGAATGTTTGGAATGTGATGGTATTGTTAATACTCGATATTAAAGACTGTTTTCAATGTGATGGTAGGGTTAATACTACAGATTAGAGACTGATTTCAATGTGATGCCATGGTTAATACTACAGATTAGAGAATGTTTTGAATATGATGGTATTGCTTATACTAGAGATTAAAGACTGTTTTCAATGTGTTGGTATGGTTAATACTACAGATTAGAGACTGTTTTCAGTGTGATGGTATGGTTAATATTACAGATTAGGGACTGTTTAAAGGGGTTGGTATGGTTAATACTACAGATTAAAGACTGTTTTCAGTGTGATGGTATGGTTAATACTACAGATTAAAGATGTTTTCAATGTGATGGTATGAGTAATACTACAGATTAGAGACTGTTTTAAAGGGGTTAGTATGGTTAATACTACAGAATAGGGACTTTTTTCACTGTGATGGTATCGTTAATACTACAGATTAAAGACTGTTTTGAATGTGATGGTATGGTTAATACTACCGATTAAAGACTGTTTTCAGTGTGATATTATGGTTAATCCTACAGATTAGAGATTATTTTCAGTGTGATGGTATGCTTAATACTACAAATTAGAGACTGTTTTAAAGGGGTTGGTATGGTTAATACTACAGATTAGGGACTGTTTTCAGTGTGCTGGTATGGTTAATACTACAGATTAGTAACTGTTTTCAGTGTGATGGTATGGTTAATATTACAGATTAGGGACTGTTTAAAGGGGTTGGTATGGTTAATACTACAGATTAGGGACTGTTTTCAGTGTGATGGTATAGTTAATACTACAGATAAAAGACAGTTTTCAATGTGATGGTATAGTTAATACTACAGATTAAAGACTGTTTTCAATGTGTTGGTATGGTTAATACGACAGATTAAAGACTGTTTTGAATGTGATGGTATGGTTAATACTACAGATTAGAGAATGTTTTGAATGTGATGGTATGGTTAATACTACAGATTAGAGACTGTTTTCAGTGTGATGGTATGGTTAATACTACAGATTAAACATGTTTTCAATGTGATGGTATGAGTAATACTACAGATTAGAGACTGTTTTAAAGGGGTTAGTATGGTTAATACTACAGAATAGGGACTTTTTTCACTGTGATGGTATCGTTAATACTACAGATTAAAGACTGTTTTGAATGTGATGGTATGGTTAATACTACAGATTAGGGACCGTTTTCAGTGTGATGTTATGGTTAATACTGCAGATTAGGGACTGTTTTCAGTGTGATGGTATGGTTAATACTACAGATTAGAGAATGTTTGGAATGTGATGGTACTGTTAATACTAGATATTAAAGACTGTTTTCAATGTGATGGTATTGTTAATACATGCAGATTAGAGAATGTTTTTAGTGTGATGGTATGGTTAATACTAGAGATTAGGGACTGTTTTCAGTGTGATGGTATGGTTAATACTGCAGATTAGGGACTGTTTTCGGTGTGATGGTATGGTTGATACTACAGATTAGAGAATGTTTCGAATCTGATGGTATTGTTAATACTCGATATTAAAGACTGTTTTCAATGTGATGGTAGGGTTAATACTACAGATTAGAGACTGATTTCAAAGTGATGCCATGGTTAATACTACAGATTAGAGAATGTTTTGAATATGATGGTATTGCTAATACTAGAGATTAAAGACTGTTTTCAATGTGTTGGTATGGTTAATACTACAGATTGGAGACTGTTTTCAGTGTGATGGTATGGTTAATATTACAGATTAGGGACTGTTTAAAGGGGTTGGTATGGTTTATATTCCAGATTAGAGACTGTTTTGAATGTGATGGTATTTCTAATACTACAGATTAAAGACTGATTTCAATGTGATGGTATTTTAATACTACAGATAAGAGACTGTTTTCAATGTGATGGTATGGTTAATACTACAGATTATGGACTGTTTTCAGTGTGGTGGTATGGTTAATACTACAGATTAAAGACTGTTTTCAGTGTGATGGTATGGTTAATACGACAGATGAAAGACTGTTTTCAGTTTGATGGTATGGTTAATAATACAGATTAAAGTCTGTTTTCAGTGTGATGGTATGGTTCATACTCCAGATTAGTGACTGTTTTGAATGTGATGGTATTTCTAATACTACAGATTAGAGACTGTTTTGAATGTGATGGTATTGCTAATACTACAGATTAAAACTGATTTCAATGTGATGGTATGGTTAATACTACAGATTAGAGAATGTATTGAATGTGATGGTATTGCTAATACTAAAGAATAAAGACTGTTTTCAATGTGATGGTATGGTTAATACTACAGATTAAAGACTGTTTTCAGTGTGATGGTATGGTTAATACTACAGATTAAAGATGTTTTCAATGTGATGGTATGAGTAATACTACAGATTAGAGACTGTTTTAAAGAAGTTAGTATGGTTAATACTACAGAATAGGGACTTTTTTCACTGTGATGGTATCGTTAATACTACAGATTAAAGACTGTTTTGAATGTGATGGTATGGTTAATACTACCGATTAGAGACTGTATTCAGTGTGATGATATTTTAATACTACAGATTAGGGACTGTTTTCAGTGTGATGGTATGGTTAATACCACAGATTATGGACTGTTTTCAGTGTGGTGGAATGGTTAATACTACAGATTAAAGACTGTTTTCAGTATGATGGTATGGTTAATACGATAGATGAAAGACTGTTTTCAGTGTGATGGTATGGTTAATACTACAGATTAAAGATGTTTTCAATGTGATGGTATGAGTAATACTACAGATTAGAGACTGTTTTAAAGGGGTTAGTATGGTTAATGCTACAGAATAGGGACTGTTTTGAATGTGATGGTATGGTTAATACTACCGATTAGAGACTGTATTCAGTGTGATGGTATTTTTAATACTACAGATTAGGGACTGTTTTCAGTGTCATAGTATGGTTAATACTACAGATTATGGACTGTTTTCAGTGTGGTGGTATGGTTAATCCTACAGATTAGAGATTGTTTTCAGTGTGATGGTATGCTTAATACTACAAATTAGAGACTGTTTTAAAGGGGTTGGTATGGTTAATACTACAGATTAGGGACTGTTTTTAGTGTGCTGGTATGGTTAATACTACAGATTAGAGACTGTTTTCAGTGTGATGGTATGGTTAATATTACAGATTAGGGACTGTTTAAAGGGGTTGGTATGGTTAATACTACAGATTAAGGACTGTTTTCAATGTGATGGTATAGTTAATACTACAGATTAAAGACTGTTTTCAATGTGTTGGTATGGTTAATACGACAGATTAAAGACTGTTTTGAATGTGATGGTATGGTTAATACTACAGATTAGAGAATGTTTTGAATGTGATGGTATGGTTAATACGACAGATTTAAGAATGTTTTTAATGTGATGGTATGGTTAATATTATAGATTAGAGATTGTTTTCAGTGTGATGGTATGCTTAATACTACAAATTAGAGACTGTTTGAAACAGGTTGGTATGGTTAATACTACAGATTAGGGACTGTTTTCAGTGTGATGATATGGTTAATACTACAGATTAAAGACTGTTTTCAATGTGATGGTATCGTTAATACTACAGATTAGAGACTGATTTCAATGTGATGGCATGGTTAATACTACAGATTAGAAAATATTTTAAATGTGATGGTATTGCTAATACTAGAGATTAGAGACTGTTTTCAGTGTGATGGTATGGTTAATACTACAGATTAGGGATTGTTTAAATGGGTTGGTATGGTTAATACTACAGATTAGGGACTGTTATCAGTGTGATGGTATGGTTAATATTACAGATTAGGAACTGTTTTCAGTGTGATGGTATGGTTAATACTGCAGATTAGGGACTATTTTCAGTGTGATGGTATGGTTAATTCTGCAGATTAGGGAATGTTTACAGTGTGATGGTATGGTTAATACTGCAGATTAGGGACTGTTTTCAGTGTGATGGTATGGTTAATACTACAGATTAGAGAATGTTTTCAATGTGATGGTATTGTTAATACTAGAGATCAAAGACTGTTTTCAGTGTAATGGTATGGTTAATACTACAGATTAGAGATTGTTTTCAGTGTGATGGTATGCTTAATACTACAAATTAGAGACTGTTTTAAAGGGGTTGGTATGGTTAATACTACAGATTAGGGACTGTTTTCAATGTGATGGTATAGTTAATACTACAGATTAAAGACTGTTTTCAATGTGTTGGTATGGTTAATACGACAGATTAAAGACTGTTTTCAGTGTAATGGTATGGTTAATACTACAGATTAGAGATTGTTTTCAGTGTGATGGTATGCTTAATACTACAAATTAGAGACTGTTTTAAAGGGGTTGGTATGGTTAATACTACAGATTAGGGACTGTTTTCAATGTGATGGTATAGTTAATACTACAGATTAAAGACTGTTTTCAATGTGTTGGTATGGTTAATACGACAGATTAAAGACTGTTTTGAATGTGATGGTATGGTTAATACTACAGATTAGAAAGTGTTTTGAATGTGATGGTATGGTTAATACGACAGTTTAAAGACTGTTTTTAATGTGATGGTATGGTTAATATTATAGATTAGAGATTGTTTTCAGTGTGATGGTATGCTTAATACTACAAATTAGAGACTGTTTGAAACGGGTTGGTATGGTTAATACTACAGATTAGGGACTGTTTTCAGTGTGATGATATGGTTAATACTACAGATTAAAGACTGTTTTCAATGTGATGGTATGGTTAATACTACAGATTAGAGACTGATTTCAATGTGATGGCATGGTTAATACTACAGATTAGAAAATATTTTAAATGTGATGGTATTGCTAATACTAGAGATTAGAGACTTTTTTCAGTGTGATGGTATGGTTAATACTACAGATTAGGGATTGTTTAAATGGGATGGTATGGTTAATACTACAGATTAGGGACTGTTATCAGTGTGATGGTATGGTTAATATTACAGATTAGGGACTATTTTCAGTGTGATGGTATGGTTAATTCTGCAGATTAGGAATGTTTACAGTGTGATGGTATGGTTAATACTGCAGATTAGGGACTGTTTTCAGTGTGATGGTATGGTTAATACTACAGATTAGAGAATGTTTTCAATGTGATGGTATTGTTAATACAAGAGATCAAAGACTGTTTTCAGTGTAATGGTATGGTTAATACTACAGATTAGAGACTGTTTTTCAGTGTGATGGTATGGTTAATACTACAGAATAGGGACTGTTTTCAGTGTGATGGTATGGTTAATACTACAGATTAAAGACTGTTTTCAGTGTGATGGTATGGTTAATACTACAGATTAAAGACTGTTTTCAGTGTGATAGTATGGTTAATACTACAGATTAGAGATTGTTTTCAGTGTGATGGTATTGTTAATACAAGAGATCAAAGACTGTTTTCAGTGTAATGGTATGGTTAATACTACAGATTAGAGACTGTTTTTCAGTGTGATGGTATGGTTAATACTGCAGATTAGGGACTGTTTTCAGTGTGATGGTATGGTTGATACTACAGATTAGAGAATGTTTTCAGTGTGATGGTATGGTCAATACTGCAGATTAAAGACTGTTTTCAGTGTGATAGTATGGTTAATCCTACAGATTAGAGATTGTTTTCAGTGTGATGGTATGCTTAATACTACAAATTAGAGACTGTTTTAAAGGGGTTGGTATGGTTAATACTACAGATTAGGGACTGTTTTCAGTGTGCTGGTATGGTAAATACTACAGATTAGAGACTGTTTTCAGTGTGATGGTATGGTTAATATTACAGATTAGGGACTGTTTAAAGGGGTTGGTATGGTTAATACTACAGATTAGGGACTGTTTTCAATGTGATGGTATAGTTAATACTACAGATTAAAGACTGTTTTCAATGTGTTGGTATGGTTAATACGACAGATTAAAGACTGTTTTCAATGTGATGGTATGGTTAATACTACAGATTAGAGAATGTTTTGAATGTGATGGTATGGTTAATACGACAATTTAAAGACTGTTTATAATGTGA
This sequence comes from Tachypleus tridentatus, assembly GCF_004210375.1. Lineage (NCBI taxonomy): Eukaryota > Metazoa > Arthropoda > Merostomata > Xiphosura > Limulidae > Tachypleus > Tachypleus tridentatus. The sequence goes on along the minus strand of NC_134825.1, from coordinate 106,706,458 downwards.
TGGTATTGTTAATATTATAGATTAGAGATTGTTTTCAGTGTGATGGTATGCTTAATACTACAAATTAGAGACTGTTTGAAACAGGTTGGTATGGTTAATACTACAGATTAGGGACTGTTTTCAGTGTGATGATATGGTTAATACTACAGATTAAAGACTGTTTTCAGTATGATGGTATGGTTAATACTACAGATTAGGGACCGTTTTCAGTGTGATGGTATGGTTAATACTACAGATTAGGGACTGTTTTCAGTGTGATGGTATGGTTAATACTACAGATTAGAGAATGTTTGGAATGTGATGGTATGTTAATACTAGATATTAAAGACTGTTTTCAATGTGATGGTATTGTTAATACATACAGATTAGAGAATGTTTTCAATGTGATTGTATGGTTAATAATACAAATTAGAGACTGTTTTAAAGGGGTTGGTATGGTTAATGCTACAGATTAGGGACTGTTTTCAGTGTGATGGTATGGTTAATACTACAGATTAGGGACTGTTTTCAGTGTGATGGTATGGTTAATACTGCAGATTAGGGACTGTTTTCAGTGTGATGGTATGGTTAATACTACAGATTAGAGAATGTTTCGAATCTGATGGTATTGTTAATACTCGATATTAAAGACTGTTTTCAATGTGATGGTAGGGTTAATACTACAGATTAGAGACTGATTTCAATGTGATGCCATGGTTAATACTACAGATTAGAGAATGTTTTGAATATGATGGTATTGCTAATACTAGAGATTAAAGACTGTTTTCAATGTGTTGGTATGGTTAATACTACAGATTAGAGACTGTTTTCAGTGTGATGGTATGGTTTATATTACAGATTAGGGACTGTTTAAAGGGGTTGGTATGGTTAATACTACAGATTAAAGACTGTTTTCAGTGTGATGGTATGGTTAATACTACAGATTAAAGATGTTTTCAATGTGATGGTATGAGTAATACTACAGATTAGAGACTGTTTTAAAGGGGTTAGTATGGTTAATACTACAGAATAGGGACTTTTTTCACTGTGATGGTATCGTTAATACTACAGATTAAAGACTGTTTTGAATGTGATGGTATGGTTAATACTACAGATTAGAGACTGTTTTCAGTGTGATGGTATGGTTAATACTACAGATTAGGGACTGTTTAAAGGGGTTGGTATGGTTAATACTACAGATTAGGGACTGTTTTCAGTGTGATGGTATGGTTAATACTACAGATTAAAGACTGTTTTCAATGTGATGGTATGGTTAATACTACAGATTAAAGACTGTTTTCAATGTGTTGGTATGGTTAATACTACAGATTAGAGAATGTTTTGAATGTGATGGTATGGTTAATACTAGAGATTAAAGACTGTTTTCAATGTGTTGGTATGGTTAATACTACAGATTGGAGACTGTTTTCAATGTGATGGTATGGTTAATACTACAGATTAAAGACTGTTTAAATGTGTTGGTATGGTTAATACGACAGATTAGAGACTGTTTTGAATGTGATGGTATTTTAATACTACAGATTAAAGACTGATTTCAATGTGATGGTATTTTTAATACTACAGATAAGAGACTGTTTTCAATGTGATGGTATGGTTAATACTACAGATTAAACATGTTTTCAATGTGATGGTATGAGTAATACTACAGATTAGAGACTGTTTTAAAGGGGTTAGTATGGTTAATACTACAGAATAGGGACTTTTTTCACTGTGATGGTATCGTTAATACTACAGATTAAAGACTGTTTTGAATGTGATGGTATGGTTAATACTACAGATTAGGGACCGTTTTCAGTGTGATGTTATGGTTAATACTGCAGATTAGGGACTGTTTTCAGTGTGATGGTATGGTTAATACTACAGATTAGAGAATGTTTGGAATGTGATGGTACTGTTAATACTAGATATTAAAGACTGTTTTCAATGTGATGGTATTGTTAATACATGCAGATTAGAGAATGTTTTTAGTGTGATGGTATGGTTAATACTAGAGATTAGGGACTGTTTTCAGTGTGATGGTATGGTTAATACTGCAGATTAGGGACTGTTTTCGGTGTGATGGTATGGTTGATACTACAGATTAGAGAATGTTTCGAATCTGATGGTATTGTTAATACTCGATATTAAAGACTGTTTTCAATGTGATGGTAGGGTTAATACTACAGATTAGAGACTGATTTCAAAGTGATGCCATGGTTAATACTACAGATTAGAGAATGTTTTGAATATGATGGTATTGCTAATACTAGAGATTAAAGACTGTTTTCAATGTGTTGGTATGGTTAATACTACAGATTGGAGACTGTTTTCAGTGTGATGGTATGGTTAATATTACAGATTAGGGACTGTTTAAAGGGGTTGGTATGGTTTATATTCCAGATTAGAGACTGTTTTGAATGTGATGGTATTTCTAATACTACAGATTAAAGACTGATTTCAATGTGATGGTATTTTTAATACTACAGATAAGAGACTGTTTTCAATGTGATGGTATGGTTAATACTACAGATTATGGACTGTTTTCAGTGTGGTGGTATGGTTAATACTACAGATTAAAGACTGTTTTCAGTGTGATGGTATGGTTAATACGACAGATGAAAGACTGTTTTCAGTTTGATGGTATGGTTAATAATACAGATTAAAGTCTGTTTTCAGTGTGATGGTATGGTTCATACTCCAGATTAGAGACTGTTTTGAATGTGATGGTATTTCTAATACTACAGATTAGAGACTGTTTTGAATGTGATGGTATTGCTAATACTACAGATTAAAAACTGATTTCAATGTGATGGTATGGTTAATACTACAGATTAGAGAATGTATTGAATGTGATGGTATTGCTAATACTAAAGAATAAAGACTGTTTTCAATGTGATGGTATGGTTAATACTACAGATTAAAGACTGTTTTCAGTGTGATGGTATGGTTAATACTACAGATTAAAGATGTTTTCAATGTGATGGTATGAGTAATACTACAGATTAGAGACTGTTTTAAAGAAGTTAGTATGGTTAATACTACAGAATAGGGACTTTTTTCACTGTGATGGTATCGTTAATACTACAGATTAAAGACTGTTTTGAATGTGATGGTATGGTTAATACTACCGATTAGAGACTGTATTCAGTGTGATGATATTTTTAATACTACAGATTAGGGACTGTTTTCAGTGTCATAGTATGGTTAATACCACAGATTATGGACTGTTTTCAGTGTGGTGGAATGGTTAATACTACAGATTAAAGACTGTTTTCAGTATGATGGTATGGTTAATACGATAGATGAAAGACTGTTTTCAATGTGATGGTATGAGTAATACTACAGATTAGAGACTGTTTTAAAGGGGTTAGTATGGTTAATGCTACAGAATAGGGACTTTTTTCACTGTGATGGTATCGTTAATACTACAGATTAAAGACTGTTTTGAATGTGATGGTATGGTTAATACTACCGATTAGAGACTGTATTCAGTGTGATGGTATTTTTAATACTACAGATTAGGGACTGTTTTCAGTGTCATAGTATGGTTAATACTACAGATTATGGACTGTTTTCAGTGTGGTGGTATGGTTAATCCTACAGATTAGAGATTGTTTTCAGTGTGATGGTATGCTTAATACTACAAATTAGAGACTGTTTTAAAGGGGTTGGTATGGTTAATACTACAGATTAGGGACTGTTTTTAGTGTGCTGGTATGGTTAATACTACAGATTAGAGACTGTTTTCAGTGTGATGGTATGGTTAATATTACAGATTAGGGACTGTTTAAAGGGGTTGGTATGGTTAATACTACAGATTAGGGACTGTTTTCAATGTGATGGTATAGTTAATACTACAGATTAAAGACTGTTTTCAATGTGTTGGTATGGTTAATACGACAGATTAAAGACTGTTTTGAATGTGATGGTATGGTTAATACTACAGATTAGAGAATGTTTTGAATGTGATGGTATGGTTAATACGACAGTTTTAAGAATGTTTTTAATGTGATGGTATGGTTAATATTATAGATTAGAGATTGTTTTCAGTGTGATGGTATGCTTAATACTACAAATTAGAGACTGTTTGAAACGGGTTGGTATGGTTAATACTACAGATTAGGGACTGTTTTCAGTGTGATGATATGGTTAATACTACAGATTAAAGACTGTTTTCAATGTGATGGTATCGTTAATACTACAGATTAGAGACTGATTTCAATGTGATGGCATGGTTAATACTACAGATTAGAAAATATTTTAAATGTGATGGTATTGCTAATACTAGAGATTAGAGACTGTTTTCAGTGTGATGGTATGGTTAATACTACAGATTAGGGATTGTTTAAATGGGTTGGTATGGTTAATACTACAGATTAGGGACTGTTATCAGTGTGATGGTATGGTTAATATTACAGATTAGGAACTGTTTTCAGTGTGATGGTATGGTTAATACTACAGATTAGGGACTATTTTCAGTGTGATGGTATGGTTAATTCTGCAGATTAGGGAATGTTTACAGTGTGATGGTATGGTTAATACTGCAGATTAGGGACTGTTTTCAGTGTGATGGTATGGTTAATACTACAGATTAGAGAATGTTTTCAATGTGATGGTATTGTTAATACTAGAGATCAAAGACTGTTTTCAGTGTAATGGTATGGTTAATACTACAGATTAGAGATTGTTTTCAGTGTGATGGTATGCTTAATACTACAAATTAGAGACTGTTTTAAAGGGGTTGGTATGGTTAATACTACAGATTAGGGACTGTTTTCAATGTGATGGTATAGTTAATACTACAGATTAAAGACTGTTTTCAATGTGTTGGTATGGTTAATACGACAGATTAAAGACTGTTTTGAATGTGATGGTATGGTTAATACTACAGATTAGAAAGTGTTTTGAATGTGATGGTATGGTTAATACGACAGTTTAAAGACTGTTTTTAATGTGATGGTATGGTTAATATTATAGATTAGAGATTGTTTTCAGTGTGATGGTATGCTTAATACTACAAATTAGAGACTGTTTGAAACAGGTTGGTATGGTTAATACTACAGATTAGGGACTGTTTTCAGTGTGATGATATGGTTAATACTACAGATTAAAGACTGTTTTCAATGTGATGGTATGGTTAATACTACAGATTAGAGACTGATTTCAATGTGATGGCATGGTTAATACTACAGATTAGAAAATATTTTAAATGTGATGGTATTGCTAATACTAGAGATTAGAGACTTTTTTCAGTGTGATGGTATGGTTAATACTACAGATTAGGGATTGTTTAAATGGGATGGTATGGTTAATACTACAGATTAGGGACTGTTATCAGTGTGATGGTATGGTTAATATTACAGATTAGGAACTGTTTTCAGTGTGATGGTATGGTTAATACTGCAGATTAGGGACTATTTTCAGTGTGATGGTATGGTTAATTCTGCAGATTAGGGAATGTTTACAGTGTGATGGTATGGTTAATACTGCAGATTAGGGACTGTTTTCAGTGTGATGGTATGGTTAATACTACAGATTAGAGACTGTTTTCAATGTGATGGTATTGTTAATACAAGAGATTAAAGACTGTTTTCAGTGTGATGGTATGGTTAATACTACAGATTAGAGACTGTTTTTCAGTGTGATGGTATGGTTAATACTACAGAATAGGGACTGTTTTCAGTGTGATGGTATGGTTAATACTACAGATTAAAGACTGTTTTCAGTGTGATAGTATGGTTAATCCTACAGATTAGAGATTGTTTTCAGTGTGATGGTATTGTTAATACAAGAGATCAAAGACTGTTTTCAGTGTAATGGTATGGTTAATACTACAGATTAGAGACTGTTTTTCAGTGTGATGGTATGGTTAATACTGCAGATTAGGGACTGTTTTCAGTGTGATGGTATGGTTGATACTACAGATTAGAGAATGTTTTCAGTGTGATGGTATGGTCAATACTGCAGATTAAAGACTGTTTTCAGTGTGATAGTATGGTTAATCCTACAGATTTGAGATTGTTTTCAGTGTGAGGGTATGCTTAATACTACAAATTAGAGACTGTTTTAAAGGGGTTGGTATGGTTAATACTACAGATTAGGGACTGTTTTCAGTGTGCTGGTATGGTAAATACTACAGATTAGAGACTGTTTTCAGTGTGATGGTATGGTTAATATTACAGATTAGGGACTGTTTAAAGGGGTTGGTATGGTTAATACTACAGATTAGGGACTGTTTTCAATGTGATGGTATAGTTAATACTACAGATTAAAGACTGTTTTCAATGTGTTGGTATGGTTAATACGACAGATTAAAGACTGTTTTCAATGTGATGGTATGGTTAATACTACAGATTAGAGAATGTTTTGAATGTGATGGTATGGTTAATACGACAATTTAAAGACTGTTTATAATGTGATGGTATTGTTAATATTATAGATTAGAGATTGTTTTCAGTGTGATGGTATGCTTAATACTACAAATTAGAGACTGTTTGAAACGGGTTGGTATGGTTAATACTACAGATTAGGGACTGTTTTCAGTGTGATGATATGGTTAATACTACAGATTAAAGTCTGTTTTCAGTATGATGGTATGGTTAATACTACAGATTAGGGACCGTTTTCAGTGTGATGTTATGGTTAATACTGCAGATTAGGGACTGTTTTCAGTGTGATGGTATGGTTAATACTACAGATTAGAGAATGTTTGGAATGTGATGGTACTGTTAATACTAGATATTAAAGACTGTTTTCAATGTGATGGTATTGTTAATACATGCAGATTAGAGAATGTTTTCAATGTGATTGTATGGTTAATAATACAAATTAGAGACTGTTTTAAAGGGGTTGGTATGGTTAATGCTACAGATTAGGGACTGTTTTCAGTGTGATGGTATGGTTAATACTACAGATTAGGGAATGTTTTCAGTGTGATGGTATGGTTAATCAGATTAGGGACTGTTTAAAGGGGTTGGTATGGTTAATACTACAGATTAGGGACTGTTTTCAATGTGATGGTATAGTTAATACTACAGATTAGAGAATGTTTCGAATCTGATGGTATTGTTAATACTCGATATTAAAGACTGTTTTCAATGTGATGGTAGGGTTAATACTACAGATTAGAGAATGATTTCAATGTGATGGTATGGTTAATACTACAGATTAGAGAATGTTTTGAATATGATGGTATTGCTAATACTAGAGATTAAAGACTGTTTTCAATGTGTTGGTATGGTTAATACTACAGATTAGAGACTGTTTTCAGTGTGATGGTATGGTTTATATACAGATTAGGGACTGTTTAAAGGGGTTGGTATGGTTAATACTACAGATTAAAGACTGTTTTCAGTGTGATGGTATGGTTAATACTACAGATTAAAGATGTTTTCAATGTGATGGTATGAGTAATACTACAGATTAGAGACTGTTTTAAAGGGGTTAGTATGGTTAATACTACAAAATAGGGACTTTTTTCACTCTGATGGTATCGTTAATACTACAGATTAAAGACTGTTTTGAATGTGATGGTGTGGTTAATAATACAGATTAGAGACTGTTTTCAGTGTGATGGTATGGTTAATATTACAGATTAGGGACTGTTTAAAGGGGTTGGTATGGTTAATACTACAGATTAGGGACTGTTTTCAGTGTGATGGTATAGTTAATACTACAGATAAAAGACAGTTTTCAATGTGATGGTATAGTTAATACTACAGATTAAAGACTGTTTTCAATGTGTTGGTATGGTTAATACGACAGATTAAAGACTGTTTTGAATGTGATGGTATGGTTAATACTACAGATTAGAGAATGTTTTGAATGTGATGGTATGGTTAATACTACAGATTAGAGACTGTTTTCAGTGTGATGGTATGGTTAATACTACAGATTAAACATGTTTTCAATGTGATGGTATGAGTAATACTACAGATTAGAGACTGTTTTAAAGGGGTTAGTATGGTTAATACTACAGAATAGGGACTTTTTTCACTGTGATGGTATCGTTAATACTACAGATTAAAGACTGTTTTGAATGTGATGGTATGGTTAATACTACAGATTAGGGACCGTTTTCAGTGTGATGTTATGGTTAATACTGCAGATTAGGGACTGTTTTCAGTGTGATGGTATGGTTAATACTACAGATTAGAGAATGTTTGGAATGTGATGGTACTGTTAATACTAGATATTAAAGACTGTTTTCAATGTGATGGTATTGTTAATACATGCAGATTAGAGAATGTTTTTAGTGTGATGGTATGGTTAATACTAGAGATTAGGGACTGTTTTCAGTGTGATGGTATGGTTAATACTGCAGATTAGGGACTGTTTTCGGTGTGATGGTATGGTTGATACTACAGATTAGAGAATGTTTCGAATCTGATGGTATTGTTAATACTCGATATTAAAGACTGTTTTCAATGTGATGGTAGGGTTAATACTACAGATTAGAGACTGATTTCAAAGTGATGCCATGGTTAATACTACAGATTAGAGAATGTTTTGAATATGATGGTATTGCTAATACTAGAGATTAAAGACTGTTTTCAATGTGTTGGTATGGTTAATACTACAGATTGGAGACTGTTTTCAGTGTGATGGTATGGTTAATACTACAGATTAGGGACTGTTTAAAGGGGTTGGTATGGTTTATATTCCAGATTAGAGACTGTTTTGAATGTGATGGTATTTCTAATACTACAGATTAAAGACTGATTTCAATGTGATGGTATTTTTAATACTACAGATAAGAGACTGTTTTCAATGTGATGGTATGGTTAATACTACAGATTATGGACTGTTTTCAGTGTGGTGGTATGGTTAATACTACAGATTAAAGACTGTTTTCAGTGTGATGGTATGGTTAATACGACAGATGAAAGACTGTTTTCAGTTTGATGGTATGGTTAATAATACAGATTAAAGTCTGTTTTCAGTGTGATGGTATGGTTCATACTCCAGATTAGAGACTGTTTTGAATGTGATGGTATTTCTAATACTACAGATTAGAGACTGTTTTGAATGTGATGGTATTGCTAATACTACAGATTAAAACTGATTTCAATGTGATGGTATGGTTAATACTACAGATTAGAGAATGTATTGAATGTGATGGTATTGCTAATACTAAGAATAAAGACTGTTTTCAATGTGATGGTATGGTTAATACTACAGATTAAAGACTGTTTTCAGTGTGATGGTATGGTTAATACTACAGATTAAAGATGTTTTCAATGTGATGGTATGAGTAATACTACAGATTAGAGACTGTTTTAAAGAAGTTAGTATGGTTAATACTACAGAATAGGGACTTTTTTCACTGTGATGGTATCGTTAATACTACAGATTAAAGACTGTTTTGAATGTGATGGTATGGTTAATACTACCGATTAGAGACTGTATTCAGTGTGATGATATTTTTAATACTACAGATTAGGGACTGTTTTCAGTGTGGTGGAATGGTTAATACCACAGATTATGGACTGTTTTCAGTGTGATGGTATGGTTAATACTACAGATTAAAGACTGTTTTCAGTATGATGGTATGGTTAATACGATAGATGAAAGACTGTTTTCAGTGTGATGGTATGGTTAATACTACAGATTAAAGATGTTTTCAATGTGATGGTATGAGTAATACTACAGATTAGAGACTGTTTTAAAGGGGTTAGTATGGTTAATGCTACAGAATAGGGACTTTTTTCACTGTGATGGTATGGTTAATACTACAGATTAAAGACTGTTTTGAATGTGATGGTATGGTTAATACTACAGATTAGAGACTGTATTCAGTGTGATGGTATTTTTAATACTACAGATTAGGGACTGTTTTCAGTGTCATGGTATGGTTAATACTACAGATTATGGACTGTTTTCAGTGTGGTGGTATGGTTAATCCTACAGATTAGAGATTGTTTTCAGTGTGATGGTATGCTTAATACTACAAATTAGAGACTGTTTTAAAGGGGTTGGTATGGTTAATACTACAGATTAGGGACTGTTTTTAGTGTGCTGGTATGGTTAATACTACAGATTAGAGACTGTTTTCAGTGTGATGGTATGGTTAATATTACAGATTAGGGACTGTTTAAAGGGGTTGGTATGGTTAATACTACAGATTAGGGACTGTTTTCAATGTGATGGTATAGTTAATACTACAGATTAAAGACTGTTTTCAATGTGTTGGTATGGTTAATACGACAGATTAAAGACTGTTTTGAATGTGATGGTATGGTTAATACTACAGATTAGAGAATGTTTTGAATGTGATGGTATGGTTAATACGACAGTTTTAAGAATGTTTTTAATGTGATGGTATGGTTAATATTATAGATTAGAGATTGTTTTCAGTGTGATGGTATGCTTAATACTACAAATTAGAGACTGTTTGAAACGGGTTGGTATGGTTAATACTACAGATTAGGGACTGTTTTCAGTGTGATGATATGGTTAATACTACAGATTAAAGACTGTTTTCAATGTGATGGTATGGTTAATACTACAGATTAGAGACTGATTTCAATGTGATGGTATGGTTAATACTACAGATTAGAAAATATTTTAAATGTGATGGTATTGCTAATACTAGAGATTAGAGACTGTTTTCAGTGTGATGGTATGGTTAATACTACAGATTAGGGATTGTTTAAATGGGTTGGTATGGTTAATACTACAGATTAGGGACTGTTTTCAGTGTGATGGTATGGTTAATACTGCAGATTAGGGACTGTTTTCAGTGTGATGGTATGGTTAATACACAGATTAGGGACTGTTTTCAGTGTGATGGTATGGTTAATTCTGCAGATTAGGGAATGTTTTCAGTGTGATGGTATGGTTAATACTGCAGATTAGGGACTGTTTTCAGTGTGATGGTATGGTTAATACTACAGATTAGAGAATGTTTTCAATGTGATGGTATTGTTAATACTAGAGATCAAAGACTGTTTTCAGTGTAATGGTATGGTTAATACTACAGATTAGAGATTGTTTTCAGTGTGATGGTATGCTTAATACTACAAATTAGAGACTGTTTTAAAGGGGTTGGTATGGTTAATACTACAGATTAGGGACTGTTTTCAATGTGATGGTATAGTTAATACTACAGATTAAAGACTGTTTTCAATGTGTTGGTATGGTTAATACGACAGATTAAAGACTGTTTTGAATGTGATGGTATGGTTAATACTACAGATTAGAAAGTGTTTTGAATGTGATGGTATGGTTAATACGACAGTTTAAAGACTGTTTTTAATGTGATGGTATGGTTAATATTATAGATTAGAGATTGTTTTCAGTGTGATGGTATGCTTAATACTACAAATTAGAGACTGTTTGAAACGGGTTGGTATGGTTAATACTACAGATTAGGGACTGTTTTCAGTGTGATGGTATGGTTAATACTACAGATTAAAGACTGTTTTCAATGTGATGGTATGGTTAATACTACAGATTAGAGACTGATTTCAATGTGATGGCATGGTTAATACTACAGATTAGAAAATATTTTAAATGTGATGGTATTGCTAATACTAGAGATTAGAGACTTTTTTCAGTGTGATGGTATGGTTAATACTACAGATTAGGGATTGTTTAAATGGGATGGTATGGTTAATACTACAGATTAGGGACTGTTTATCAGTGTGATGGTATGGTTAATACTACAGATTAGGAACTGTTTTCAGTGTGATGGTATGGTTAATACTGCAGATTAGGGACTATTTTCAGTGTGATGGTATGGTTAATTCTGCAGATTAGGGAATGTTTACAGTGTGATGGTATGGTTAATACTGCAGATTAGGGACTGTTTTCAGTGTGATGGTATGGTTAATACTACAGATTAGAGAATGTTTTCAATGTGATGGTATTGTTAATACAAGAGATCAAAGACTGTTTTCAGTGTAATGGTATGGTTAATACTACAGATTAGAGACTGTTTTTCAGTGTGATGGTATGGTTAATACTACAGAATAGGGACTGTTTTCAGTGTGATGGTATGGTTAATACTACAGATTAAAGACTGTTTTCAGTGTGATGGTATGGTCAATACTACAGATTAAAGACTGTTTTCAGTGTGATGGTATGGTTAATCCTACAGATTAGAGATTGTTTTCAGTGTGATGGTATTGTTAATACAAGAGATCAAAGACTGTTTTCAGTGTAATGGTATGGTTAATACTACAGATTAGAGACTGTTTTTCAGTGTGATGGTATGGTTAATACTGCAGATTAGGGACTGTTTTCAGTGTGATGGTATGGTTGATACTACAGATTAGAGAATGTTTTCAGTGTGATGGTATGGTCAATACTGCAGATTAAAGACTGTTTTCAGTGTGATAGTATGGTTAATCCTACAGATTAGAGATTGTTTTCAGTGTGATGGTATGCTTAATACTACAAATTAGAGACTGTTTTAAAGGGGTTGGTATGGTTAATACTACAGATTAGGGACTGTTTTCAGTGTGCTGGTATGGTAAATACTACAGATTAGAGACTGTTTTCAGTGTGATGGTATGGTTAATATTACAGATTAGGGACTGTTTAAAGGGGTTGGTATGGTTAATACTACAGATTAGGGACTGTTTTCAATGTGATGGTATAGTTAATACTACAGATTAAAGACTGTTTTCAATGTGTTGGTATGGTTAATACGACAGATTAAAGACTGTTTTCAATGTGATGGTATGGTTAATACTACAGATTAGAGAATGTTTTGAATGTGATGGTATGGTTAATACGACAATTTAAAGACTGTTTATAATGTGATGGTATTGTTAATATTATAGATTAGAGATTGTTTTCAGTGTGATGGTATGCTTAATACTACAAATTAGAGACTGTTTGAAACGGGTTGGTATGGTTAATACTACAGATTAGGGACTGTTTTCAGTGTGATGATATGGTTAATACTACAGATTAAAGACTGTTTTCAGTATGATGGTATGGTTAATACTACAGATTAGGGACCGTTTTCAGTGTGATGTTATGGTTAATACTGCAGATTAGGGACTGTTTTCAGTGTGATGGTATGGTTAATACTACAGATTAGAGAATGTTTGGAATGTGATGGTACTGTTAATACTAGATATTAAAGACTGTTTTCAATGTGATGGTATTGTTAATACATGCAGATTAGAGAATGTTTTCAATGTGATTGTATGGTTAATAATACAAATTAGAGACTGTTTTAAAGGGGTTGGTATGGTTAATGCTACAGATTAGGGACTGTTTTCAGTGTGATGGTATGGTTAATACTACAGATTAGGGACTGTTTTCAGTGTGATGGTATGGTTAATACTACAGATTAGGGACTGTTTTCAGTGTGATGGTATGGTTAATACTGCAGATTAGGGATTGTTTTCAGTGTGATGGTATGGTTAATACTACAGATTAGAGAATGTTTTCAATGTGATGGTATTGTTAATACTAGAGATCAAAGACTGTTTTCAGTGTAATGGTATGGTTAATACTACAGATTAGAGACTGTTTTCAGTGTGATGGTATGGTTAATACTACAGATTAGAGACTGTTTTAAATGGGATGGTATGGTTAATACTACAGATTAGGGACTGTTTTCAATGTGATGGTATAGTTAATACTACAGATTAAAGACTGTTTTCAATGTGATGGTATGGTTAATACTACAGATTAAAGACTGTTTTGAATGTGATGGTATGGTTAATACTACAGATTAGAAAGTGTTTTGAATGTGATGGTATGGTTAATACTACAGATTAAAGACTGTTTTCAATGTGATGGTATGGTTAATACTACAGATTAGAGACTGTTTTCAGTGTGATGGTATGCTTAATACTACAGATTAGAGACTGTTTGAAATGGGTTGGTATGGTTAATACTACAGATTAGGACTGTTTTCAGTGTGATGGTATGGTTAATACTACAGATTAAAGACTGTTTTCAATGTGATGGTATGGTTAATACTACAGATTAGAGACTGTTTTCAATGTGATGGTATGGTTAATACTACAGATTAGAAAATATTTTTTAAATGTGATGGTATTGTTAATACTACAGATTAGAGACTGTTTTCAGTGTGATGGTATGGTTAATACTACAGATTAGGGACTGTTTAAATGGGATGGTATGGTTAATACTACAGATTAGGACTGTTTTCAGTGTGATGGTATGGTTAATACTACAGATTAGGAACTGTTTTCAGTGTGATGGTATGGTTAATACTACAGATTAGGGACTGTTTTCAGTGTGATGGTATGGTTAATACTACAGATTAGGGACTGTTTTCAGTGTGATGGTATGGTTAATACTACAGATTAGGAGACTGTTTTCAGTGTGATGGTATGGTTAATACTACAGATTAGAGAATGTTTTCAATGTGATGGTATGGTTAATACAACAGATTAAAGACTGTTTTCAGTGTGATGGTATGGTTAATACTACAGATTAGAGACTGTTTTCAGTGTGATGGTATGGTTAATACTACAGATTAGGGACTGTTTTCAGTGTGATGGTATGGTTAATACTACAGATTAAAGACTGTTTTCAGTGTGATGGTATGGTTAATACTACAGATTAAAGACTGTTTTCAGTGTGATGGTATGGTTAATACTACAGATTAGAGACTGTTTTCAGTGTGATGGTATTGTTAATACTAGAGATTAAAGACTGTTTTCAGTGTGATGGTATGGTTAATACTACAGATTAGAGACTGTTTTCAGTGTGATGGTATGGTTAATACTACAGATTAGGGACTGTTTTCAGTGTGATGGTATGGTTAATACTACAGATTAGAGACTGTTTTCAGTGTGATGGTATGGTTAATACTACAGATTAAAGACTGTTTTCAGTGTGATGGTATGGTTAATACTACAGATTAGAGACTGTTTTCAGTGTGATGGTATGGTTAATACTACAGATTAGAGACTGTTTTAATGTGATGGTATGGTTAATACTACAGATTAGGGACTGTTTTCAGTGTGATGGTATGGTTAATACTACAGATTAGAGACTGTTTTCAGTGTGATGGTATGGTTAATACTACAGATTAGGGACTGTTTTAAATGGGATGGTATGGTTAATACTACAGATTAGAGACTGTTTTCAGTGTGATGGTATGGTTAATACTACAGATTAGGGACTGTTTTCAGTGTGATGGTATGGTTAATACTACAGATTAGGGACTGTTTTCAGTGTGATGGTATGGTTAATACTACAGATTAGAGAATGTTTTCAATGTGATGGTATGGTTAATACTAGAGATTAAAGACTGTTTTCAGTGTGATGGTATGGTTAATACTACAGATTAGAGACTGTTTTCAGTGTGATGGTATGGTTAATACTACAGATTAGAGACTGTTTTAAAGGGGTTGGTATGGTTAATACTACAGATTAGGGACTGTTTTCAATGTGATGGTATAGTTAATACTACAGATTAAAGACTGTTTTCAATGTGATGGTATGGTTAATACGACAGATTAAAGACTGTTTTGAATGTGATGGTATGGTTAATACTACAGATTAGAAACTGTTTTGAATGTGATGGTATGGTTAATACTACAGATTAAAGACTGTTTTAATGTGATGGTATGGTTAATACTACAGATTAGAGATTGTTTTCAGTGTGATGGTATGCTTAATACTACAAATTAGAGACTGTTTGAAACGGGATGGTATGGTTAATACTACAGATTAGGGACTGTTTTCAGTGTGATGGTATGGTTAATACTACAGATTAAAGACTGTTTTCAATGTGATGGTATGGTTAATACTACAGATTAGAGACTGATTTCAATGTGATGGTATGGTTAATACTACAGATTAGAAAATATTTTAAATGTGATGGTATTGCTAATACTAGAGATTAGAGACTTTTTCAGTGTGATGGTATGGTTAATACTACAGATTAGGGATTGTTTAAATGGGATGGTATGGTTAATACTACAGATTAGGGACTGTTTTCAGTGTGATGGTATGGTTAATACTACAGATTAGGAACTGTTTTCAGTGTGATGGTATGGTTAATACTGCAGATTAGGGACTATTTTCAGTGTGATGGTATGGTTAATACTACAGATTAGGGAATGTTTACAGTGTGATGGTATGGTTAATACTGCAGATTAGGGACTGTTTTCAGTGTGATGGTATGGTTAATACTACAGATTAGAGAATGTTTTCAATGTGATGGTATTGTTAATACAAGAGATCAAAGACTGTTTTCAGTGTAATGGTATGGTTAATACTACAGATTAGAGACTGTTTTCAGTGTGATGGTATGGTTAATACTACAGAATAGGGACTGTTTTCAGTGTGATGGTATGGTTAATACTACAGATTAAAGACTGTTTTCAGTGTGATGGTATGGTTAATACTACAGATTAAAGACTGTTTTCAGTGTGATGGTATGGTTAATACTACAGATTAGAGATTGTTTTCAGTGTGATGGTATTGTTAATACAAGAGATTAAAGACTGTTTTCAGTGTGATGGTATGGTTAATACTACAGATTAGAGACTGTTTTCAGTGTGATGGTATGGTTAATACTGCAGATTAGGGACTGTTTTCAGTGTGATGGTATGGTTAATACTACAGATTAGAGACTGTTTTCAGTGTGATGGTATGGTTAATACTGCAGATTAAAGACTGTTTTCAGTGTGATAGTATGGTTAATCCTACAGATTAGAGATTGTTTTCAGTGTGATGGTATGGTTAATACTACAAATTAGAGACTGTTTTAAAGGGGTTGGTATGGTTAATACTACAGATTAGGGACTGTTTTCAGTGTGATGGTATGGTTAATACTACAGATTAGAGACTGTTTTCAGTGTGATGGTATGGTTAATATTACAGATTAGGGACTGTTTAAAGGGGTTGGTATGGTTAATACTACAGATTAGGGACTGTTTTCAATGTGATGGTATAGTTAATACTACAGATTAAAGACTGTTTCCAATGTGTTGGTATGGTTAATACGACAGATTAAAGACTGTTTTCAATGTGATGGTATGGTTAATACTACAGATTAGAGAATGTTTTGAATGTGATGGTATGGTTAATACGACAATTTAAAGACTGTTTATAATGTGATGGTATGGTTAATACTACAGATTAGAGACTGTTTTCAGTGTGATGGTATGGTTAATACTACAAATTAGAGACTGTTTGAAACGGGTTGGTATGGTTAATACTACAGATTAGGGACTGTTTTCAGTGTGATGGTATGGTTAATACTACAGATTAAAGACTGTTTTCAGTATGATGGTATGGTTAATACTACAGATTAGGGACCGTTTTCAGTGTGATGGTATGGTTAATACTACAGATTAGAGAATGTTTGGAATGTGATGGTACTGTTAATACTAGATATTAAAGACTGTTTTCAATGTGATGGTATTGTTAATACTACAGATTAGAGAATGTTTTCAATGTGATGGTATGGTTAATACTACAAATTAGAGACTGTTTTAAAGGGGTTGGTATGGTTAATACTACAGATTAGGGACTGTTTTCAGTGTGATGGTATGGTTAATACTACAGATTAGGGACTGTTTTCAGTGTGATGGTATGGTTAATACTACAGATTAGGGACTGTTTTCAGTGTGATGGTATGGTTAATACTACAGATTAGAGACTGTTTTCAGTGTGATGGTATGGTTAATACTACAGATTAGGGACTGTTTTAATGTGGTTGGTATGGTTAATACTACAGATTAAAGACTGTTTTCAGTGTGATGGTATGGTTAATACTACAGATTAAAGATGTTTTCAATGTGATGGTATGGTTAATACTACAGATTAGAGACTGTTTTAAAAGGGTTGGTATGGTTAATACTACAGAATAGGACTGTTTTCAATGTGATGGTATGGTTAATACTACAGATTAAAGACTGTTTTGAATGTGATGGTATGGTTAATACTACAGATTAAAGACTGTTTTCAGTGTGATGGTATGGTTAATACTACAGATTAGAGATTGTTTTCAGTGTGATGGTATGCTTAATACTACAGATTAGAGACTGTTTTAAAGGGGTTGGTATGGTTAATACTACAGATTAGGGACTGTTTTCAGTGTGATGGTATGGTTAATACTACAGATTAGAGACTGTTTTCAGTGTGATGGTATGGTTAATATTACAGATTAGGGACTGTTTAAAGTGTTGGTATGGTTAATACTACAGATTAGGGACTGTTTTCAGTGTGATGGTATAGTTAATACTACAGATAAAAGACTGTTTTCAATGTGATGGTATGGTTAATACTACAGATTAAAGACTGTTTTCAATGTGATGGTATGGTTAATACGACAGATTAAAGACTGTTTTGAATGTGATGGTATGGTTAATACTACAGATTAGAGAATGTTTTGAATGTGATGGTATGGTTAATACTACAGATTAGAGACTGTTTTCAGTGTGATGGTATGGTTAATACTACAGATTAAAGATGTTTTCAATGTGATGGTATGAGTAATACTACAGATTAGAGACTGTTTTAAAGGGGTTAGTATGGTTAATACTACAGAATAGGACTTTTTCAATGTGATGGTATGGTTAATACTACAGATTAAAGACTGTTTTGAATGTGATGGTATGGTTAATACTACAGATTAGGGACCGTTTTCAGTGTGATGTTATGGTTAATACTGCAGATTAGGACTGTTTTCAGTGTGATGGTATGGTTAATACTACAGATTAGAGAATGTTTGGAATGTGATGGTACTGTTAATACTAGAGATTAAAGACTGTTTTCAATGTGATGGTATGGTTAATACTACAGATTAGAGAATGTTTTAGTGTGATGGTATGGTTAATACTAGAGATTAAAGACTGTTTTCAATGTGATGGTATGGTTAATACTACAGATTAGAGACTGTTTTAAAGGGGTTGGTATGGTTAATACTACAGATTAGGGACTGTTTTCAGTGTGATGGTATGGTTAATACTACAGATTAGAGACTGTTTTCAGTGTGATGGTATTGTTAATACTACAGATTAGGGACTGTTTTCAGTGTGATGGTATGGTTAATACTACAGATTAGAGAATGTTTCGAATCTGATGGTATTGTTAATACTCGATATTAAAGACTGTTTTGAATGTGATGGTGTGTTTAATACTACAGATTAGGGACTGTTTTCAGTGTCATAGTATGGTTAATACTATAGATTATGGACTGTTTTCAGTGTGGTGGTATGGTTAATACTACAGATTAAAGATTGTTTTCAGTGTGATGGTATGGTTAATACGACAGATGAAAGACTGTTTTCAGTGTGATGGTATGGTTAATACTACAGATTAAAAACTGTTTTCAATGTGATGGTATGGTTAATACTACAGATTAAAGACTGTTTTCAATGTGATGGTATGGTTAATACGACAGATTAAAGACTGTTTTTAATGTAATGGTATGGTTAATACTACAGGTTAGAGAATGTTTAAAATGTGATTGTATTGCTAATACTAGAGATTAAAGACTGTTTTCAATGTGATGGTATGGTTAATCTACAGATAAGAGACTGTTTTGAAAGTGATGGTATGGTTAATACTACAGATTAGAGACTGATTTCAATGTGATGGTATGGATAATACTACAGATTAGAGAATATTTTCAATGTGATGGTATGGTTAATACTACAGATTAGAGACTGTTTTCAATGTGATGGTATGGATAATACTACAGATTAGAGAATATTTTCATTGTGATGGTATGGATAATACTACATATTAGAGAATATTTTCAATTTGATGGTATGGTTAATACTACAAATTACAGACTGTTTTCAGTGTGATGGTATGGTTAATTCTACAGATTAGGGACTGTTTTCAGTGTGATGATTTTGTTAATATCACAGATTTGGGACTGTTTAAAGGGTTTGGTATGGTTAATACTACAGATTAGGGACAGTTTTCAGTGTGATGGTATGGTTAATACTACAGATTAAAGACTGTTTTGAATGTGATGGTATTGCTAATACTAGAGATTAAAGACTGTTTTCAATGTGATGGTATAGTTAATACTACAGATTAGGGACTGTTTTAAAGGGGTTGGTATGGTTAATACTACAGATTAGGGACTGTTTTGAATGTGATGGTATTTCTAATACTAGAGATTAAACACTGTTTTCAATGTGATGGTATGGTTAATACTACAAATTAAAGACTGTTTTCAATGTGATGGTAAGGTTAATTTTACAGATTAAAGACTGATTTCAATGTGATGGTATGGTTAATACGACAGATTAAAGACTATTTTCAATGTGATGGTATGGTTAATACGACAGTTTAAAGACTGTTTTTAATGTTATGGTATGGTTAATACTACAGATAAGAGAATATTTTGAATGTGATGGTATTGCTGATACTAGAGAATAAAGACTGTTTTCAATGTGATTGTATGGTTAATACTACAGATTAGAGACTGTTTTCAGTGTGATGTTATGGTTAATACTAACGATTAGAGAATATTTTGAATGTGATGGTATTGCTGATACTAGAGATTAAAGACTTTTTTCAATGTCATTGTGTGGTTTATCTACAGATTAGAGACTGTTATGAAAGTTATGGTATGGATAATACTACAGATTAGAGACTGATTTCAATGTGATGGTATGGATAATACTACAGATTAGAGACTGTTTTCAGTGTGATGGTATGATTAATACTACAGATTAGGAACTGTTTTCAGTGTGATGGTATGGATAATATTACAGATTTGGGACTGCTTAAAGGGTTTGGTATGGTTAATATTACAGATTAGAAACAGTTTTCAGTGTGATGGTATGGTTAATATTACAGATTAGAAACAGTTTTCAGTGTGATGGTATGGTTAATATTACAGATTAAAGACTGTTTTTAATTTGATTGTATGGTTAATTGTAAAGATTAAAGACTGATTTCAATGTGATGGTATGGTTAATACGACAGATTAAAGACTGTTTTCAATGTGATGGTATGGTTAATACTACAGATTAGAGAGTGTTTTGAATGTGATGGTATTGCTGATACTAGAGATTAAAAACTGTTTTCAATGTGATGGCGTGGTTAATGTTACAGATTAGGGACTGTTTTGAATGTGATGGTATTGCTAATACTACAGATTAAAGACTGTTTTCAATGTGATGGTGTGGTTAATTCTACAGATTAAAGACTGTTTTCAATGTGATGGTATGGTTAATACGACAGTTTAAAGACTGTTTTTAATGTGATGGTATGGTTAATACTACAGATAAGAGAATGTTTTGAATGTGATGGTATTGCTGATACTAGAGATTAAAGACTGTTTTCAATTTGATGGTGTGGTTAATACTACAGATTAAAGACTGTTTTGAATGTGATGGTATTGCTAATACTAGAGATTAAAGACTGTTTTCAATGTGATGGTATACTTAATACTACAGATTAGGGACTGTTTTAAAGGGGTTGGTATGGTTAATACTACAGATTGGAGAATGTTTTGAATGTGATGGTATTGCTAATACTAGAGAATAAAGACTTTTTCAATGTCATGGTGTGGTTAAATTTACAGATTAGAGACTGTTTTGAAAGTGATGGTATGGATAATACTACAGATTAGAGACTGATTTCAATGTGATGGTATGGATAATACTACATATTAGAGAATATTTTCAATGTGATGGTATGGTTAATACTACAGATTAGAGACTGTTTTCAGTGTGATGGTATGGTTAATACTACAGATTAGGGACTGTTTTCAGTGTGATGGTATGGTTAATATTACAGATTTGGGACTGTTTAAAGGGTTTGGTATGGTTAATACTACAGATTAGGGACAGTTTTCAGTGTGATTGTATGATTAATACTACAGATTAAAGACTGTTTTAATGTGATGGTATGGTTAATACGACAGATTAAAGTCAGTTTTCAATGTGATGGTATGGTTAATACGACAGATTAAAGACTATTTTCAATGTGATGGTATGGTTAATACGACAGTTTAAAGACTGTTTTTAATGTTATGGTATGGTTAATACAACAGATAAGAGAATGTTTTGAATGTGATGGTATTGCTGATACTAGAGAATAAAGACTGTTTTCAATGTGATTGTATGGTTAATACTACAGATTAGAGACTGTTTTCAGTGTGATGTTATGGTTAATACTAACGATTAGAGAATATTTTGAATGTGATGGTATTGCTGATACTAGAGATTAAAGACTTTTTTCAATGTCATTGTGTGGTTAATCTACAGATTAGAGACTGTTATGAAAGTTATGGTATGGATAATACTACAGTTTAGAGACTGATTTCAATGTGATGGTATGGATAATACTACAGATTAGAGACTGTTTTCAGTGTGATGGTATGATTAATACTACAGATTAGGGACTGTTTTCAGTGTGATGGTATGGTTAATATTACAGATTTGGGACTGTTTAAAGGGTTTGGTATGGTTAATATTACAGATTAGGGACAGTTTTCAGTGTGATGGTATGGTTAATACTACAGATTAAAGACTGTTTTTAATTTGATTGTATGGTTAATTGTAAAGATTAAAGACTGATTTCAATGTGATGGTATGGTTAATACGACAGATTAAAGACTGTTTTCAATGTGATGGTATGGTTAATACTACAGATTAGAGAGTGTTTTCAATGTGATGGTATTGCTGATACTAGAGATTAAAAACTGTTTTCAATGTGATGGCGTGGTTAATGTTACAGATTAGGGACTGTTTTGAATGTGATGGTATTGCTAATACTACAGATTAAAGACTGTTTTCAATGTGATGGTGTGGTTAATTCTACAGATTAAAGACTGTTTTCAATGTGATGGTATGGTTAATACGACAGTTTAAAGACTGTTTTAATGTGATGGTATGGTTAATACTACAGATAAGAGAATGTTTTGAATGTGATGGTATTGCTGATACTAGAGATTAAAGACTGTTTTCAATTTGATGGTGTGGTTAATACTACAGATTAAAGACTGTTTTGAATGTGATGGTATTGCTAATACTAGAGATTAAAGACTGTTTTCAATGTGATGGTATACTTAATACTACAGATTAGGGACTGTTTTAAAGGGGTTGGTATGGTTAATACTACAGATTGGAGAATGTTTTGAATGTGATGGTATTGCTAATACTAGAGAATAAAGACTTTTCAATGTCATGGTGTGGTTAAATTTACAGATTAGAGACTGTTTTGAAAGTGATGGTATGGATAATACTACAGATTAGAGACTGATTTCAATGTGATGGTATGGATAATACTACATATTAGAGAATATTTTCAATGTGATGGTATGGTTAATACTACAGATTAGAGACTGTTTTCAGTGTGATGGTATGGTTAATACTACAGATTAGGGACTGTTTTCAGTGTGATGGTATGGTTAATATTACAGATTTGGGACTGTTTAAAGGGTTTGGTATGGTTAATACTACAGATTAGGGACAGTTTTCAGTGTGATTGTATGATTAATACTACAGATTAAAGACTGTTTTTAATGTGATGGTATGGTTAATACGACAGATTAAAGACAGTTTTCAATGTGATGGTATGGTTAATACGACAGATTAAAGACTATTTTCAATGTGATGGTATGGTTAATACGACAGTTTAAAGACTGTTTTTAATGTTATGGTATGGTTAATACAACAGATAAGAGAATGTTTTGAATGTGATGGTATTGCTGATACTAGAGAATAAAGACTGTTTTCAATGTGATTGTATGGTTAATACTACAGATTAGAGACTGTTTTCAGTGTGATGTTATGGTTAATACTAACGATTAGAGAATATTTTGAATGTGATGGTATTGCTGATACTAGAGATTAAAGACTTTTTTCAATGTCATTGTGTGGTTAATCTACAGATTAGAGACTGTTATGAAAGTTATGGTATGGATAATACTACAGATTAGAGACTGATTTCAATGTGATGGTATGGATAATACTACAGATTAGAGACTGTTTTCAGTGTGATGGTATGATTAATACTACAGATTAGGGACTGTTTTCAGTGTGATGGTATGGTTAATATTACAGATTTGGGACTGTTTAAAGGGTTTGGTATGGTTAATATTACAGATTAGGGACAGTTTTCAGTGTGATGGTATGGTTAATACTACAGATTAAAGACTGTTTTTAATTTGATTGTATGGTTAATTGTAAAGATTAAAGACTGATTTCAATGTGATGGTATGGTTAATACGACAGATTAAAGACTGTTTTCAATGTGATGGTATGGTTAATACTACAGATTAGAGAGTGTTTTCAATGTGATGGTATTGCTGATACTAGAGATTAAAACTGTTTTCAATGTGATGGCGTGGTTAATGTTACAGATTAGGGACTGTTTTGAATGTGATGGTATTGCTAATACTACAGATTAAAGACTGTTTTCAATGTGATGGTGTGGTTAATTCTACAGATTAAAGACTGTTTTCAATGTGATGGTATGGTTAATACGACAGTTTAAAGACTGTTTTAATGTGATGGTATGGTTAATACTACAGATAAGAGAATGTTTTGAATGTGATGGTATTGCTGATACTAGAGATTAAAGACTGTTTTCAATTTGATGGTGTGGTTAATACTACAGATTAAAGACTGTTTTGAATGTGATGGTATTGCTAATACTAGAGATTAAAAACTGTTTTCAATGTGATGGTATACTTAATACTACAGATTAGGGACTGTTTTAAAGGGGTTGGTATGGATAATACTACAGATTGGAGAATGTTTTGAATGTGATGGTATTGCTAATACTAGAGAATAAAGACTTTTTCAATGTCATGGTGTGGTTAAATTTACAGATTAGAGACTGTTTTGAAAGTGATGGTATGGATAATACTACAGATTAGAGACTGATTTCAATGTGATGGTATGGATAATACTACATATTAGAGAATATTTTCAATGTGATGGTATGGTTAATACTACAGATTAGAGATTGTTTTCAGTGTGATGGTATGGTTAATACTACAGATTAGGGACTGTTTTCAGTGTGATGGTATGGTTAATATTACAGATTTGGGACTGTTTAAAGGGTTTGGTATGGTTAATACTACAGATTAGGGACAGTTTTCAGTGTGATTGTATGATTAATACTACAGATTAAAGACTGTTTTAATGTGATGGTATGGTTAATACGACAGATTAAAGACAGTTTTCAATGTGATGGTATGGTTAATACGTCAGATTAAAGACTATTTTCAATGTGATGGTATGGTTAATACGACAGTTTAAAGACTGTTTTAATGTTATGGTATGGTTAATACAACAGATAAGAGAATGTTTTGAATGTGATGGTATTGCTGATACTAGAGAATAAAGACTGTTTTCAATGTGATGGTATGGTTAATACTACAGATTAGAGACTGTTTTCAGTGTGATGTTATGGTTAATACTACAGATTAAAGACCTGTTTTCAATGTGATGGTATGGTTAATACTAACGATTAGAGAATATTTTGAATGTGATGGTATTGCTGATACTAGAGATTAAAGACTTTTTCAATGTCATTGTGTGGTTAATCTACAGATTAGAGACTGTTTTGAAAGTGATGGTATGGATAATACTACAGATTAGAGACTGATTTCATTGTGATGGTATGGATAATACTACATATTAGAGAATATTTTCAATGTGATGGTATGATTAATACTACAGATTAGAGACTGTTTTCAGTGTGATGGTATGGATAATACTACATATTAGAGAATATTTTCAATGTGATGGTATGGATAATACTACATATTAGAGAATATTTTCAATTTGATGGTATGGTTAATACTACAAATTACAGACTTTTTCAGTGTGATGGTATGGTTAATTCTACACATTAGGGACTGTTTTCAAGTGTGATGGTTTTGTTAATACTACAGATTTGGGACTGTTTTAAAGGGTTTGGTATGGTTAATACTACAGATTAGGGACAGTTTTCAAGTGTGATGGTATGGTTAATACTACAGATTAAAGACTGTTTTGAATGTGATGGTATTGCTAATACTAGAGATTAAGGATGTTTTCAATGTGATGGTATGGGTAATACGACAGATTAAAGACTGTTTTCAATGTGATGGTATGGTTAATACGACAGATTAAAGACTGTGTTTAATGTGGTGGTATGGTTAATACTACAGATTAGAGAATGTTTTGAATGTGATAGTATTGCTGATACTAGAGATTAAAGACTGTTTTCAATGTGATGGTATGGTTAATACTACAGATTAAAGAGAATTTTCAATGTGATGGTATGATTAATACGACAGTTTAAAGACTGTTTTTAATGTTATGGTATGGTTAATACTACAGATAAGAGAATGTTTTGAATGTGATGGTATTGCTGATACTAGAGAATAAAGACTGTTTTCAATGTGATGGTATGGTTAATACTACAGATTAGAGACTGTTTTCAGTGTGATGTTATGGTTAATACTACAGATTAAAGACTGTTTTCAATGTTATGGTATGGTTAATACTAACGATTAGAGAATATTTTGAATGTGATGGTATTGCTGATACTAGAGATTAAAGACTTTTTTCAATGTCATTGTGTGGTTAATCTACAGATTAGAGACTGTTATGAAAGTGATGGTATGGATAATACTACAGATTAGAGACTGATTTCAATGTGATGGTATGGATAATACTACAGATTAGAGACTGTTTTCAGTGTGATGGTATGGTTAATACGACAGATGAAAGACTGTTTTCAATGTGATGGTATGGTTAATACTACAGATTAAAACTGTTTTCAATGTGATGAATTGGTTAATACTACAGATTAAAGACTGTTTTCAATGTGATGGTATGGTTAATACGACAGATTAAAGACTGTGTTTAATGTAATGGTATGGTTAATACTACAGGTTAGAGAATGTTTTGAATGTGATGGTATTGCTGATACTAGAGATTAAAGACTGTTTTTAATGTGATGGTATGGTTATTACTACAGATTAAAGACTGTTTTCAATGTGATGGTATCGTTAATACTACAGATTAGAGAATGTTTTGAATGTGATTGTGTTGCTAATACTATAGATTAAAGATTGTTTGCAATGTGATGGTATGGTTAATACTACAGATTAGAGAATGTTTTGAATGTGATGGTATTGCTAATACTAGAGATTAAAGACTGTTTTCAATGTCATGGTATTATTAATACTACTTATTAGAGACTGTTTTCAATGTGATGGTATGGTTAATACTACAGATAAAAAGTCTGTTTTCAGTGTGATGGTATGGTTAATACATCAGATTAGAGATTGTTTTGAATGTGATGGTATTGCTAATACTACAAATTAAAGACTGATTTCAATGTGATGGTGTGGTTAATACTACAGATTAGGGACTGTTTAAAGAGGATGGTATGGTTAATACTACAGATTAGTGACTGTTTTCAATGAGTTTTGTGATGGTATGGTTAATACTATAGATTAAAGACTCTTTTCAATGTGATGGTATGGTTAATACTACAGATTAAAGACTGTTTTCAATGTGATGGTATGGTTAATACGACAGATTAAAGACTGTTTTTAATGTGATGGTATGGTTAATACTACAGATTAGAGACTGTTTTCAATGTTATGGTATGGTTAATACGACAGACTAAAGACTGTGTTTAATTTAATGGTGTGGTTAATACTACAAATTAGAGAATGTTTTGAATGTGATGGTTTTGCTGATACCAGAGATTAACGACTGTTTTCAATGTGATGGTGTGGTTAATCTTCAGATTAGAGACTGTTTTGAAAGTGATGGTATGTATAATACTACAGATTAGAGACTGATTTCAATGTGATGGTATGGTTAATACTACAGATTAGAGACTGTTTAAAGGGGGTTGGTATGGTTAATACTACAGATTAGGGACAGTTTTCAGTGTGATGGTATGGTTATATACTACAGATTAAAGACTGTTTTCAATGTGATGGTATGGTTAATATTACAGATTTGGGACTGTTTAAAGGGGTTGGTATGGTCAATACTACAGATTAGGACAGTTTTCAGTGTGATGGTATTGTTAACACTACAGATTAGAGAATGTTTTGAATGTGATTGTATTGCTAATACTAGAGATTAAAGACTGTTTTCAATGTGATTGTATGGTTAATACTACAGATTAGAGAATGTTTTCAATGTGATTGTATTGCTAATACTAGAGATTAAAGACTGATTTCAATATGATGGTATGGTTAATACGACAGATTAAAGTCTGTTTTGAGTGTGATGGTATGGTTAATACTACAGATTAGAGACTGTTTTGAATGTGATGGTATTGCTAATACTACAGATTAAAGACTGATTTCAATGTAATGGTATGGTTAATACCACAGATTAGAGAATGTTTTGAATGTGATGGTATTGCTAATACTAGAGAATAAAGCCTGTTTTCAATGTGATGGAATGGTTAATACTACAGATTAAAGACTGATTTCAATGTAATGGTATGGTTAATACCACATATTAGAGAATGTTTTGAATGTGATGGTATTGCTAATACTAGAGAATAAAGACTGTTTTCAATGTGATGGAATGGTTAATACTACAGATTAGAGACTGTTTTCAGTGTGATGGTATGGTTAATACTACAGATTAAAGACTGTTTTCAATGTGATTGTATGGTTAATACGACAGATTAAAGACTGATTTCAATGTGATGGTATGGTTAATACTACAGATTAGGGACTGTTTT
>NC_134825.1:106628192-106677341 GCF_004210375.1 Tachypleus tridentatus | reverse complement strand
ATGGCGCTACTCGACACTGTTCAGAACACAAAGTCAAAACAGACTCCGCCTCTGTTTCTCCGTATGCACTAGCCATGTTTATTTACATTCAACGCGGCGTTGGCGGTTTGTTGGCAACTATTACGTCACAGTACTTTTCCTAGCGGCAAACGTAAAACTAAAACGTTCGGATTGCCGCTCGGAAAGGGCTCTTCTGTACCAAGTTCTATGTTTTATTTATTGATTTGTTTTATAAAATGAACCTGCAAATTAATCAGTATCAGTAGTTCTTTTTTGACTGCAAAGTTTTTCTTTTTTTTCTGTAGAAATTCATCTTTATTGGTGATTGCAGTGGAGGCTAATACTCTCCCAAATACCTGTTGAAGAATCCGCAAGCGATTGCGGCCCTATGTTCCTTGATGGAATCTAATGGTGACTTAACTAATACTTAATACTTTAATTTAATAAAACACCAAGAAATTATGTAAGTATGTGTACTTCCAGGTCAGCAGTGTGCTAGGTAACTGACAAGAAAAAAATATAATTATATTTCAATTAAAATAATCGTTTTAACTGAACTTATGCTAAAAAATATCGCAACAGTATAAAGTTTCGAATAATAAAATTCGAAAGGTGGTAAAAATTAAAGACCTCAAAGAACAGAAAATTCTACCGAAATTTAACTTAAGAATTAGGAAAGTTTATATGTAGAGTTTATGTGAAGAAAGTTAATCAAATCTTAACGATTTAAAAAAATTAAATTTGAAAATGGGGTGATGATTTTCAAACAAATACATAAAGATCTATGTTTAATTTCACGAAGTTCCTAAAACATCAATTTTTTCGTAGCGCGAAAGTATCATAGAGTGATAATAACACGTTACGTGCTTTGATTTTGAATACTGTCTTTACTATATTGTTAAATAACAAGCGTTCAATGAATGTTATTAGTGAAAAATGAGATACACAGAGGATTTTAAAGATGAAATGATGTAATAGCTGTAAAATTAACAAAATATCAACAGCAATAAGTTCATTTTCTTCAAGATATTAAAAGGTTAAATAACTCAGTCTCTCCTTATTTAATTCCTTAAAATTAAACGTATTTAACTAAGCAAAGCTATCGCTTGTTTTATGAAGTAAGTCATGATATTTTAACATTGATCTCACTCTTGTAAAATATTTACTGCTGTACATTTATTTCAATGGCTACGCTTGTTTTTGAATGGTTTTCTTTTTACTTATGTCATATATTTTTTGACTATGCTGCACCTATTCTTGGGATTTATAGAAGATTCTTGAGAGAAGAAAAAAAAAATATTTGTTTTACGAAAATGATATCGCGTTCGAGAAACTCGCGTGATTCGTATAAAAGCAGCTAGTTGAGAAACAGTAATAGAAGAATATTCTTATTGGTCAGCAACAGTCAATGTGCTATAGGCCTGGAAGCTATAATTGTGATTAACGCCTATTAATCACAAAACTACAGAATTTGACCAAAACGTTCAGAGATTTCGACATTGCAAACCGTTCAACTTCAGTAAATTCAGACGTTAGCATTTCTTCGAGGACATTTAATATCATCATCGGTAAACGACAGCGGTGTGAAACCAACCAAGCTAGCTAGCTTGAAAGAGGTGAACGTTAATTATTAATTCAGAATTATTTTCTCGTCGTGGACTTTGATCTGTTCTTCTATATTGTGGTACATTTTGTTTATTATTTATTCAGGTTTAGTAACATGTACTTTTATGGTTATTTTAAAGATAATACGTGTGTGTTCGTAATGTATTGTATACATAATTCCAAAAGCTAATGTTTCGTGCAATCTTAACAAGAATACTTGTTTTATGTAGGACAAAAGCCTCATTTCCATATTTAACTGACAGATATAAGAAAGTTAATCGTCATGTCTATAATCTAAAAAAATACTATTTACCCATACAGTCTACAAAAGACATTTAAACTGTAAGACATTTGAAGCAAGTTTTGAACTTGCCTATTTGAACTTTATTATAGCTGTTTTCAAAGCTGTGCTTCATTACAGAAAGTTCAAGTCATTATGTGACATAAGTGCGATACCTAAGGTTTGTACAAAACGGATAAAAAAGAGAGAAATGAAACACTTGAAAGTCAACAAATTATATACATATAATAGTAATGTCTGTTGTATGACCATGTAAATTTTTTTGAAGGGCGAAGATACATCGGCACTAACATAGAGTTTCATGAGGTGCATGGTTACATGCAAATTTTCAGTTTTGCGTTTTGGTTTAAATGAGCATTTTACATTTTCACCACTTCCTCACCTTAGAGTGAATATTCATCAAATTTGGCATGAAGGTTTGTTGGGCCCATGTGGAGATAGAGGCAAATTGCGACTTCTTATCTTGTGTTTTGCTAGGGGCATTCTTGCTTTTTTTTAAAATACTTATAAGGGAAGCAACTTTTATGTTTTAAAATAGCTTTCATTAATCATAAATATACCTAACTTCCATTATGTGACAGTTACTTTAACTACTTGACAATTTCTTACTAACTTTAAAGCTATTCTTTGGGATGTGGTTAAAAAAAATGAGACAAATCTTGGGCAGAAATGAACATGTAGGCATTTTGTTTCATATTTCTTCTTGAATCTTATATACAAAGATGTTACAAAATAACAATGTCCATTTTACAATATTTCTGAGTTAAAACTGTGGCAACAGGATAAGAATTATTATTTATACTTTACCGTAAACCACGAGAATTCGTCAACGTATAAAACTAACTCTGAAATTCGTGGCTAAAAAATTCATTTGACGAAATAAAACAAAATGACAAATCGAGGAATCCCTGAATTAACTTCTATCCGCCTATTGTATATTTTATTAAACCTTAACTGGATTCTTACACGAGCTGATTAAATGTGTTCTATTTTGTTTGAAGAGTTAAAATCAAACTATGTTTATTTCTTGCTTTTCCTCGCAATTCATGGCATGAGCACATTTTAAAGATGTCACGATAGTGCAAATTGCAACGTTAAGCGTCCTTTATGTGGCTTTATTTTAGTATCTACTGGCTGGCTTTCAGACAACACACTACTATATAGTGATTAAATCTGATGACTCATTCAGGCGGGTCTTCCACTGGTACAGCAGTAAGTCTACTGATTTACAATGTTAAAATCAGGGGTTCAATTCCCCTCGGTGGATACAATGGATAGTCCGATGTGGCTTTGCTATAAGAAACACAAACACACCCTTCAGGCGGCGTTCGGCCCCATTTCGGGGCGTTTTAAGTGACAATATTCAAACTGTTAAATTTCGGAGCACAAAATAAAGCATTATAAACTGTATATTTTGAAATTCACAAAGCAACAAATCAAACGGATTTCAAGTATTCATTACCTATTTATTTTGACTAAAATTTATAATCAAAAATAAAATAAAAAAGTATAGAAATAAACACACTAATTGAAAGATCACCGCTACTTCATTTTGCTTTGCAATAATAGTGTTCCGATTTATTATGTAATAACAATGCTGGTTTGTTCTGCTGTTGTACAACAACGTTGTTATTTTCTGCTGCTATATAACACCACCACCCCTTTCTGCTGTGGAGCAACATTAGTTTGGTCTGTTTTTGTACAACACCACCATTCTGTTCTACTGTTGAACAACATTGTTCTATTCCAGTTTGTAATTAATTTGTTTAACTGTTGTACAAAAGTTGAGAGTGTTATGTTAAAATGGGTTCGTAGCCTCATAACGTCAGTCCATGTTGTCACGTCTGGTCATCTTGTCTGACGACTGTGCATCTTGACAATAGCTCTGCAGAATAGTTTCCATTAGAAAAGTTTCTGTCGTAAGGTTATCGTGTCCAAGCACTCCAGTATGTCCTGATCTATCCATAAGCCATCAAGCATGTGAAGAGATGGTTTCCTAGCTCCCTTTTCGAGTTCGATCACAATACTTTCAAAGGAACAACATTAAAAAAGTACTCATAACTAAAGAACACCCTATTCTTAACGATCTACAAACTTTTTTAGATAAACAATTATTCTAATCGCCATGTTAATGCATAAGAATTAAATGTATGACTCTACATTTTAAAAGTGATTAGAAGATCAACTAAATAAAAAGAAAAGGACCTATTTTTCTCAGGATTTTCTACCCTACGTGTACCAGACGCGACTAAAATTCCCTATAGTTTCATCTTTCCCTCTAAAGGTTTGCGTTACGGTATTTCGTAAGTTCCCTTTTGTCAGTGGGTGTCTACTGTTATGTTCTTTGCACGTTACTTGGGTTTGTTTATTTTAAATTTCGTGCAAAGCTACACAAGAGCTATCTGCACTAGCCGTCCATAATTTAGTAGTGTAAGACTAGAGCATTAGTCATTATCACCCACTGCTAACTCTTGGGCTACTCTTTTACCAACGAATAGTGGGATTGACCGTTACATTATAATACCCCCATGGCTGAAAGAGCGAGCATATTAGGTGTGATGGGGATTCGAACCCACGCTAACGTTACTTGGGAGAAATATTATTTGAAAGATGATATAAGTGTGCTATACTTGTAACGTTTGACACACACAAAACAAACCCCCAAACACTCATTCTCTTAACAGCTCATAATTCATAAAACAATATATGAGATTATAGTCGTTAGGTTTTTAATCCTTTTAAACTCAACGTAAAGTAACTTCTGTTAATTGGGTATGAATAATATGGCGTTGCGCCTAATTTATTATTCAGTACTATAGATTGATCCAGATGTTTAACGATTATATTATACATGTACATATTTCTCTTTTCATCTAAAATAAAATCGCAATATTAATCAGTGTACTATTTTTCCATTTTATCTTTTATGAAAATAAAATAAATGTGTAATAAAATTATAACATGTGTGATATTATTTTACAGTATACTATTGCAGCTTTTGTTCTACTAAAACGAGGAAAAGAGAGAGAAACATGAAAAACAGTCAACGCTTGGTTTCTAAAATCTGCTGATACCAGAGATAAGTATCAAAACTTCTGTCTGATTGATAACGTTATGGCAGGTGCTAGTGACTTTGTAGTGATATTTTGAGCAAGGTTTTGTACGTTCTGATAAAGTATATTATATGCTTGAACTATCTGGTCTTCTAACGCTTTTGACACTAAATACGTTTCAAGGTTTTGCTGATTTTATGGTGTCTGAGGAAGACAACTGTTTATAACAGCTATTCTCTCTAACAGTATATGACTGTGTTATTCGATAACAATAACCTTAAACATTAGTGATCTAGTATTCTATTACGTCGTTATTAGGTCTTTTTACTCGTGGTGGGTAAAACACAGATGGTCCATTTGTAGTCTTGTGTTTAACAACAAACGAATACATTCTCCATACGATTCATTTTATGCCAAATATAACACAGCTTTATCCTTTTTTTAAATATAACGATCACAATCTTTCACTCTATATACTTCGGTAAGCAACGAATACCACGCTTAACATTTCTGAGTCATTAAGACTAACACATTATAGTACTATATTTTTTATTTAAATGATTTCAATCTGGAGTAGATTGCGAGCTCAGCAGAACCTTATGGACGTTACTGTTCAAACTCTGTTGGCGTTTACAATCTAACAGCACAATGTACACATATTTATAAAACCGTCAAAACAAAGACCCCGAGATTCAAATATAGCTGTCTTTGAACAACTAATTAGAGGGGAAGCAGCTACTACTCATTACTTGTGTCTTGGTATGTATTGACGAAAAGCCATGATATATAATAAAAATATACTTAGTATGAAGAAAAGTTGCGGCCAAAAAAACAACAACAAAACAAACTGAGTGTGCGACATAAAGGAATTGAATCAAAATTGGTGCCAAACTGATAGCTACACTTATAGTAGTGATAGAATTTTATAGTAGTTATTCATTCATCAGTTAGCTAGGCAGCGTTTCTTGTTCAACTTGGGAAATGACACACTACCTTATGTGTTGATTTCTTTTATAATGCTTCTTTTGTAAAATAGATTAAACAAGGATTGTAGCTATAATGTTGACTAAATAAAATAATTAAATCTGGTTTGTTTGTTTTGAATGTCGCGCAAAGCTACACGAGGGCTATTTGCGCTAGCGGTCCCTAATTAAGCAATGTAAGACTAGAGGGAAGGAAGGCAGCGAGTCATCACCAACCACCGCCAACTCTAACGGTTGTGTAGCATCTGGTCATTTGAATTATATAGAAAATTATGAAACTATAGTAGGCCTAGAATGTATTTTGGAACGAAAATCCAAATTGAAGCAAATAATGTTTTCATTAAATTGTGTGTATGCAACGGAATATTCTGCTGGTGAGTCAGTGGTAACCTTTTTGAGGACTTTTAACGGTCAAATCTGGGGCTCAATTTATCGCAGTGGACAAAAGTTAGAAAGTCTATTCTGTAGCTAAGCTCTAACACAATCAAACACAATCCGAATATTCCAAACCTTGCATAGAAATTAACTCTTATATTAGAGTACTATTGGATAAAAGCTGAAATACAACACCCTTAAGACTAATGAAGGTTTTAACTGAGAATTTCTTTCAAGTTGTGTAATACTACCACAAATGGTCGATAATTGTCATAATTATAGCAGACTGTATCTAGACGGTTCGTAATGGTTATTCCTCGACAATTAAGCGTAAAATCTATCTATTAGTCATTCAAGATTTACTTTTACTGTTATCTATTGCAAAATGAAAATGTAGATATTTAAACGGACTGAAGCACATGTTAATCAGAATGTTATTTCAGTAACAAATTTTAAAGTTTGCCGCTTGCCCTTCTTGTTTTTTTCCAATGAAATACTGTGGTAAACAAACTCTTGCTATGATAATCTCTTTCTAGTATAATCATACTATAATGGAACTCTTGCTTATATGATACGGAAAAACGTTTTTATTATGCTATGTGCAAGCCCCCAACTTTGCAAAATGTTTATCCTGTGTGCATGTAGATTTGCAATATGGGTCACAGTTTTCCGTTTTCTCTCCATTTTCTGTCACAAAGAACTTTATTTTACTCCATTTTCAGAGTGCAAATATGACGTAATTAATACGTCACACAAGAATATAATGCAATTGCGCCATCTATATAAATATAATAGTACTGTCTGTTGTATGTCCATATAAATACTTCACAGAGTGTGGATGAAGCTTTGTATGGAGAATCATAAGGTCCATGTGGAAATACATACAAATTTTCAGTTTTGCATTTTTGCGGTTTTATGAGTGTTTTTTTAACCACCTCTTCACTCTATTGATGTATTTTCATCAAATTTCGCATGGAAGTTTGTTGAGTGCATGAGGAAATATTTGCAAATTTACGGTTTCACATTTAGTGTTTTGCTGTTTGTATGGGAGTTTTGGGTTTTTTAAATTATATATAAAGGAAACCACTTTTCATGTCCTAAGATAACTTTTCATTAATCATTAACTTACATAGCTTTCATCCAGGGTACTGATACCCCAGCCAGTTGTTTTAAACAAAATTTCTTCTATCTTCTTGTCAAGAACTCTGAACGATCCAACAAGCTATCGTCGATGAGCAGAAATCTTCAGACTCTTTAATTCTGAAAACATCAGTACTGTCCCTAGTTTATCTCATTTTCGTTCTTTTGATACAAATAAAACTATATAGTCTTCCAATGGATAGTTAGTTACATGACCTAATTATCTACATTACCAGCTACTTGTGAAACAAGTTTCCGTTCTAATTAATCAATGTTTCAACTAGACAGCGCTTCTCATGCGCCTGTGTCATATATAAAGATTATTTTGAGCACTTCATTCTTGTGGTTTTTTTTTCAGTTTTACGAGTTCCTGATGAAGACTCATTTAACTTTAAAATGATGGAATAATTTTCCCGCATCTTCCAGTTTCTTTTCGAATCTAAAGATAAAAGAAATTCTGCGTGTCTATTTTCTTGTAGCAAAGCCACAGCAGACTATCTCTGTGAGTCCTCCGAGGGGAATTGAACCCCTGATTGTAGTGTTGTAAATCCATAGACTTACCGCTGTACTAGCGGGGAACTAATATATCATAATTAAATCTCTTTACAAGCTACCCAGTTAACCAGAAGTATGTTTTATATTCATTAGTTTTCACCCACCCAGTACACAGTGGTATATCTGCGGGTTCCTCCAACTAAAAGTGGGTTTCAATACCCGTGGTGTGCAGAGCAGAGATAACTCTTTTGTAGCTTAGTGCATAACAAACAATCGTTACATTTTAGTCTCTAGACGAACTTATCCGTACTGCAGCAGTTTGTTACGTATTATAATTTATCTCTGACTGGTCTCCAATTTATTATGTTACTTACGTTATGTATTACCATTTCAAATAACCGAAAGCTTGAATTTGAATATAGAAGTTAATTATATGCCAACATATATCACATTTATGATATTTGCCAGCAAGATTGATGCACACAATTTTCTTTATAACACAAATATATTTTAATATACAAATAAGAATGCAATAAATAATAACGATCGGTATAAATAATGGTTTATATACAAGAGTTTTAAAAACTTACAAACAATACTGAGTCTTCTATCTGGTCTAGAAATGAATATTTTGTCGACAATTCACGACGAATAAATAATTCTATGTTGTTATCGGATCAGTTCACTTAACGGGTTAGGTATCTCTGGCTTCTCAAACGTGAGTTTTTCCGTTGAAGTTGTGCGATGCCTTTGTAAAATACTAAGGTCCGAAGTTAATTCACTGAAGTTAAACAGTTTGTAATGTTTGAAACCTATAACATTTCTGATCAAATTCTGTAGTTTCCTGATTGATAAACGTTAATCACGATTACAGCTTCTTAGGCTTATAGCACACTCACTGGCGCGTTTCCTTTTTACAACTCACGTGAATCTCTAGAATCTTCACCAAAGCTCAATTGGCAACAATGATCTAATGCGTTTTAATAAACAAAACTTCTTGCTTTTCTCATTTGGAATTCTCTAGACGTTTCGAGAACGGGCGGGACGTGCGAAATACACATTCAAGAATATATATCACATGGCAAAAAAAATTTACGGAAACAAACATAGGGAATAAAATAAACTTATAACGGTGTGGAACAATTGAATATTAAAAATTTTACATCAGGTCGCAAAATGATTGTAAGAAATAGATTCACTGCTTTTGTTTCTTGAAAGAGACACTGTGGAACGTAAACAACACAAAAAATATTATAAAATATTTTTATGAAGTTTAAAACAAGATTAGAAAAAACTCTGTGTTTTGCCCATTATGAGTATCGAAACTGAGTTTCTAACGCAGGAAGTACGTTAACATACCTTTGTGCCACTGGAGGGCGTTATAAATGATAATTGCATTAGTTGTAATGTAGCTTTGTGCTTAATTCAAAATAAAAGAAAATCCTTGTATACATAATATCCAATGACGTGTTTCTTGGTTGATGAAGGTATGACAACGGGATTTGCAAAAGATAATACACATGGTACTGTAGTTATGATGAATTCAGACTTGCTGCTCCAGCGGTAAGTCTACGGATTTACAACGCTAAAATCAGGGGTTCGATTCCCCTCGGTGGACTCAGCAGATAGCCCGATGTGGCTTTGCTATAAGAAACCACACTTTTAGCTTGATCACAATGCGGAGACAGCAGCTCTAATATCAACCATACATTTAGTGGTGCACAACTAATGAGCGCAGAGCACAGCATTGGTTTACTTTTGGACCCGGCATGGCAAAGCGTGTTAAGGCGTGCGACTCGTAATCTGAGGGTCGCGGATTCGCATCCCCGTCGCGCCAAACATGTTCGCCCTTCCAGCCGTGGGGGCGTTATAATGTTCGGCCAATCCCACTATTTGTTGGTAAAAGAGTAACCCAAGAGTTGGCGGTGGGTGGTGGTGACTAGCTGTCTTCCCTAAACAAAACAAACAAACTTGCTGCTCACCTAAGTGAATACTTCAGAGTAGAGGGTAAGCGTCTCCACCTTCTGAAAAACTGTTCCTAACTATCGTTCGACAGTAAACGACTGCGTCGAGAAATAAAACCGGTTGAAGTCTCACTGCAGCTCTAATAAACAAACCTTAGAAACATTGAATCTCGATTGGTAAGTATATCATTATTATTTTGTGTCTATAGTCACTTTATTTTTTATTGTTGTAGACTTGACTAAGCAAGGAGACTTGTTTTACCCTGACTTTGAGATTGCTAGCACTGTGTGTTTTAGATACCTTTATCGAGTATTATATAAGTGTTTAATTATTCTCTTTCGATAAACTTATTATTTACATATTTAATAAGTTTTCGTATTAGTAACAGATAAGTGAGACTTGAGGTTAGGTGTAACTTGTTAAGTTTATTGTTTTTATGATATAGTAATATCCTAAAACTGGTAACTGTCACCTTTTGTGGCAGAAGGGTTATGTAATAATACAGATCATAATTTCGCGTTTGTATTTATAGATATTTGCACGAAGTGAACATCCTGCGGTAACGAGACTTTGTGTCTAAATAATCTAAGTAGTGTTGTTACGTATCATTTTGACACACACGTTGATAAGTACATAAAAAAATAAAAGTGGTATATGGTTGCACCCGATGAAGCGTCTCTACTGCAAATTAGTTTATGTGCATATGTTAAAAAATAAATAAATAAAATAGAGAAACGCCGTATTGGCATTTACGTACACACACATTATAAACGTTAATTTGACAAACTAAAACAATTTTTCATACATTTAGGATGAAGGTCATTAAACGCAAGAAATTTGAAGCTTACGAAATTAAACAAGAGGGAATCCTCAATAGACGCGACTGTACTCAGATCTTAAATCAGTCAAGAAATGGAGCTTTGAGATAAAAGCTTGTACTTGAAAACAACGACAAAAACTCTTATATATAAACTTGATAACGTTTTACAACTTTAGTGGATAGGCGATGATATCGCATTACAGATTTAACAGCATAAGTTATGTACATTTCTAAACATAAATTTAACTTCAACAACTTTCGATATTAAAATAGACATATAATAGTAAATTCGTCTGAATAACCGAAATATAATTTTGCATTTAACGTATAAAAGTGTACATAAATTCTAGTCATACCACATGATATAGCACTGCGTCTTCCTATATAACCAGTTCATTTTAACGTTACGGAATAATTTAACTTTTGACTAATTCCGTTTTATATAAAAATAAATATTTTTAAATATATTTTTTTCAGTATTTTGAATTGGCCTTAACACCATTTTGTTACGGTTGTACTTACACTTCTTTCTCTTCTTATTCATCCACTTTATTGTGGTTGTACTTATTCCTATCAGGAATTTACTCTTTCCGATATACGTAACGAATTGTTGCTGATTACCATAAAGATCCGGTGGCGCCAAACATGCTCGCCCTTTCAGCCATGGATAGTTACAATGTGACGGTCAATCCCACTATTCGTTGGTAAAAGAGCAGTCCAAGAGTCGGCAGTGTGGTGAAGATTGGCTGCTTTTCTCTAGTCTTACACTGCTAAATTAGGGACGGCTAGCGCAGATAGCCATCCTGTAGCTTTTCGCGAAATTCCAAAACAAACAAACTGATGTGTGAAATGATTTAAAATAAAAATTCAATAGTACGCCCACCTGTTGAAGTAGAACACTTTAGATCGGTTTTCCTTAGTAGTCTCATTAGTAACTCACAAATGTCCAAATTTAACAATTCTTGGTAGTATTTGAATTAACACGAGAACAAAAGCAAAGTTATATGCGCACAAATGTTTAGAATAACACATTACACAGATGTATATTTGTTTATTCTCAAAGTCAAACGACCTTCTTCAAAAGAGGAATATATTCGGAAAAATCAAGAATAACTTGAAATTAAATAAGACTACAGAGATACAAGTTTAAAATACAATAATATACAAAATGTAATCTGAACTGTTGCTATATAGACGAAATATAGTGGCGCATAAAGTTTTACAAAACTTCACAGTTCTACTCTATCTTGATTCAAGTAACACCATGTTTCGAGAAATAAATTTCCAATTTAAATCTTATTTGAAATATTTGAAGCTGTCTCTTTCCTTCTCATTGTAGCTTTAAGAAGAACACAAGATGAAAGTTAAATAAGTTAATAACGACAATAATAAAAAACAATAGACGTTATATAATCATGTTAAAAGAATAAATAATGCTGGGGGTGTAAATATAGTTATAACACTAAACGTTTCATACATACTGATGTATTAAAACAGAATGAATAATAATACTGGGTGTTATTAATACTGAATAATAATACTGGTGTTATTTGCATTTACAAAGAAATGACTTTGTCAAGTTTTCTTAAGTTTTGAAAAATTGTTCAGGTTTTGTGATTGGTTGTTTTAGTAGTGCATGTTTTAATTGTTTTTTTTTGTGTTTTAAGTATAGCTTTATTTATGCTAATGTTTAGTCCTTGATTTCAGTTAAGACTTGGCCTTTCCATTTTTGTTCTTGGGGTATGTTTAAGTTTCCTGAGTTGCCAGTGTTTTTATTGTATTTCTCTCATCCAGTTTTATGTCGTGTGTTGTCACAGAACTCAGTAATGGATTATTTTAAGTACACGAGTCGTCTGAATATTGTTGATTTTTTTTTCTTGAATGGTTCTATCTGTTTAGAAGACTAAGGTTTTACACAACGCAGGATATACTGTGCACCTCCTGTTGGATAACGTAACGAATGTTAATGTGTCTTTGATTAACAGTTTTCCAGTTTTGAATAACACTCTGATTAATCACTTGTAGATGCTTCTGATTTTGTAGCCTATGTTTGTTAAAATAAGAAAAAAAACGGATGAAAAAAGGAAGATCTAAGTTTGCTGTATATACTTGGTACATTCTACAAATATTTAACGAAAATCAACTCAAACAGAAAACAAAAGGCTTATCTAATACGCTGTATTACAGCAAAATAATTTGGCAGGAATATCATGATCTAAAACAAATCAATATATTGTATACCAACCCCATGTGAAAATTTTCATGTTTCCAATGTAGGAGGATACAAAATGATGTCGAGTACGTCAGATTAGAAAACTGGTCATGAAATGCCTAATTTGCCTTAAAAAGTGGACTTGGGGATGGGATATTAACACCGTTTAATGACACTGGATATGCCTTGTCCCAGCTAAAATGTTTTAAATTCCGATTATTCTTTTGATTGATTTGTACATAATATTCTTAAAGGATAAATAATATCCTTTAATAGAATGGAAATTAGTTTCCAACTATTTAGGATAAAATCACCTAGATGTACTGATAAAGAACTTAATTTAAACAAGTATTGTATTTCTAGTTCTCTTAAGTGCTTTCAGTCGATTCTGTTCTAAAGTGGACTTAGGTGTAAGAGTCAAACTTTACAATTAGACTTTGTTTTGTATTAATTTTAAAGTGGATCAGAAATACTTGATTTTACGTTAACATTAACAAACGATGCAATTCAACATCGGAATTAAATAAAAATCAGTGCTTACTGAACGATGGAAGTTCACTAAACAAAAGTTAACTTTTTATCGAAGTAAGACAATGTAATGTTTAGCCGTGGCATAGCGGCTCATAGAATGTCTTTAAGTTTTGTTTTTCAACTACA
Source organism: Tachypleus tridentatus (assembly GCF_004210375.1). Classification (NCBI taxonomy): domain Eukaryota; kingdom Metazoa; phylum Arthropoda; class Merostomata; order Xiphosura; family Limulidae; genus Tachypleus; species Tachypleus tridentatus. The sequence goes on along the minus strand of NC_134825.1, from coordinate 106,663,735 downwards.
AACTTTTAGCTCATAGTTCCATTATCTCTTGACCGATTTGAGATCTAATTACAGTTTTGGACTCAGGAAATCAAACCCTTTTGACTGATGTATTTGGTTATGCACAGGGTCTCATAGGTTAATTTACTCTAATCCTGCCTCAAAAATTTCAATTTGAGGTTAATATTATAGAGATCCTGATGAGTAACTGAAGCAAATCAAGTGTATGCGTGCCCCACGCTTGTTATTTTGACGCACGAGAAAATAGCGAATAAAAGGTAACAAAAAAAGTTCATACATTAAATTACTCTAGTGCCTTAACCACCTGGCCATGCCGGGAGTACCCATAGAAAAGACTTAAAAAAAAAAATTAAAAAACAAAGGAAACAAAAGTTCACACAATCACTAGAATGAATTAGCTCACAAGTCTCGTTACAAAATTAAAATCAGTATTTACAGCAAATAAAAAAATAAAAAATAATATTAATTTAAAAAGTATTGTAAAATAAATTAAAAAATCAAAGCTTTAAAATTACAATATAAGTCTCAATATGAGACTTTAAGCATCAAATTACGTTGTCAAAGTGACAAATCATTCTACATTAGTTTAACATTGCAAATACTTTAATGGCGACTATTCAGTTATCAAGGGTCAATGAACAAGTTGCATGAGATTAGTCAGTGGCGTTAGACTAACTTTATACTTGGTTTTTGGTTTAACTTAATTGGAAAAATTTTATTAAAAATGATAATTTCTTTTCCACTTTCGAAAGAGTGAAGTTATCGGTTATATATATGTAATTTAAGATGATAAGTTATGTGCAAGTTTGTGGTCGTAATTTTTTTGACAAAACTATGTAATTACGAGTTATTGAGATGAAAGAAAATTTCGTTCCTATTTCAGAGTTATATTGTTGTCGGTTCCACAGTCTTTTTTAATTGTTAATCTTTTTTAAATCTAGAGAGTAGAAAATAAAGTTTTCAAAATTAATTCCCGTTTTTGTACAGAGTGAGGAACAATTGAAATAATTTGAAACAATTCCCAGAGGATAACTTTTTACGTGGGCAAAAACTTTAAAGAAATATCATTTATTAAATTCCAGACTTCTCCCTGTGTTAAAAAGCGGCTGTGGTAAAAGGTTTTAATAATACTCAGTTTGTATTTCCCATCTTGGGCAGATGACCAAGGAACGTACAACTTCGTATATGCGGTTTTCCTATGCACCGAGGTAAGAAAAGAATGATCGCCTTTCGTAACCAACACATTTGAAATTTAGAAAGAATCATTAACTTAAACTTTTTATGAATTAAGTTGTAGGAAAACGTACTTATATGGTCTGGGTAAAACAAACAAATTACTAACGTGTTGTCAATGTAGAGAAGCCAAAATCATCGACTGTTTCCCTGGGTCAACCAGAACCGGTGCATGGACGACATTCTGATACTTGTGCTAAACATGCGACACCAGTATCACATAGGTTCAGAAAGTTTGACTGCACTGACTACAACAAAAAGAGTCCCAGTAAGGAGAGGGGTTATGCTTTCTGTCCCTCTCTTTAAGGAAGTATCATTCCCTGTTTGCTTCCATGGTTTTCACCACGGCTCTCACGATACTTCTTCAGGTTGGTTGGCCATGATGGAGTTCTTCCCATTTATCAACGCTGATTTCATATGCTTAGTACTACAATGAGGAAGATTGAAAATAGTAATGGAGCTAAGACGCACCCTGTTTTAACTTATGATATACATCAAGGATTCCACTTCTCTCGCCACTAACAGGGCTTGATGATTTCATGTCATCGTGGAAATTTCTTACAATCTTCACCAGTTCGTTAGAACATTTACTAAGCACCACAACAGTTTACACAAGATTTCTCGGTTTATTGAATCGAATGCCCTTGTTAAGGTCTACAAAGATATTGTATAGACTTAAATGCTGTTCAAGCACTTAATCTTCCAGTTGGCGCAGTATGAATATCGTATCGACAGCTGTTCTATTGGCTATGAAATCACATTGGTTTTCTGGAAGAATGGTATTTGCAATGAATTCTAGACGTTCCAGAATAATGTTTTCAATAACTTTTCCAACTATAGACAGAAAAGTCTATACTTTCAACATATTGATCAATCATCCGTCTTCTTTATGTAGATGGTGATAATGATGACATTTTAAGATTCCTGTGAAACTTTTCCTTTCTCACAACAATTATATAAGAAGTGTAACAATTGTTTCCTGAGAGTGATGCAACCGTGTTAAAGGGTTTTCGATGGAATGTAATCCATTTCTGAAGTCTTACCATTTCCATTTTTTTAATGTGTTTGACAATTTTGCCATAGTTGGCAAGCTTTCTATCTTCTCTTGGATTGTTATGTATTTAAAGTTTTTTATTGCATCGGCACTTGCCTGAATGGACAATTTAATAGGTCTTGAAATTTCTCTTTCCAATGATTGGAAATATCGTCTTTGGATGTGAGAATTTGAGAACCATCAGCATCTAGTTTAATCTTTAATCCTTCCAGTGTTCTTGGGCCATGGTTTGCTTTAACTGATACAATCGTTAATTTACAGGTTCTTGGAATAAGGAAACGATTATTTGAGCAATAAGCACTTTAGTGAATTATAGGATAATTCTCCCTGGATGACCGCTGGTTCTCAAAGAGCTTATATGCTTTTGTTTTACTGGGTTTTGTTTTAAATCCTGTCAAAAGTCCAGACACCATTAGCACCAAGCGAGCTTGATGGGAATCCACCCTCATTTATTTCGTTACTTACGAAACCCTAAGAGATTGAATAAAGAATGCAGTGTTAAAATTTTAATAGGCCTACTTATAATGTCTTACTAAAAGTTTTATTAATTATAATCATGCTTGCGATCTTAGTAAAGTAGTTCAACTCTTAAATATTGTTTTCCTAACAAAGTTCAAGGAAAGCCATGCACACTGTTATCCAGACTTTCATAAGTACCTAACAAGGATGTTTTTATTTATTTTTTTGCTTAGTTCAAGAGTATGTGTTACAAACATGGTTCTTTGCTTAGTTCAAGAAGGTTTTTGTATATTGTTATGTACTCACCTTCCTTGACTTGACACTTGATTCATCATCGTACCCTGCTTTTGTCTGGCAGTTGTACTTTGCACGTGCGAAATAGAAGTATGTCATTGTCACTGTAGAATGTAGACGAAGTATATTTCCACTTAAGTGATTGTAACAAAAGTCTGAGCTACGTAACATTAAAATAAATGGCACAGAGCACGTTGTGAACATGTTTCCTGTGGGTTAAAGGTTTTGCAGATTACACTAATGATCAGCTAAGTATGTGAGATGTCAAGAAATAGTGAACTCTACATACTGATAGATTGACTTACTGATACCACTAATAAATGTCAGATCTACTGTAAGATATAACTATAACTAGGAATTCATGCTGTACTGAGTCTACAAATAACACATTAGATGCATTTTCTACAAGGTCTTTGGATTCCTGTATGGTTCTTTAAATCATTTTCTATGCAAGATTGTTGGTCTTTGAAAAAATTTGTAAATTGGGAAGGGACACTACTGGCTTCACTGTATTATGAAAACGACTCCACCACTGGAAACTGTGCTGCAGCTTCATAATCCACAATTATATCCATTATAGAAAACATTAACAATGTCGGAAGAAGTGTTTGTAAAATCTAGTTCCAATGCTGGAATTGTTTTTATAATATCTTGTAAATATCTACAGGAAAACCAAATGTTTGTTTGTTTTTAGACTTTCGCGCAAAGCTACACGAGGGTTATCTGCGCTAGCCGTCCCTAATTTAGCAGAGTAAGACTAGAGAGAAGGCAGCTAGTCATCACCATCCACTGGCAACTCTTGGGCTATTCTTTTACCAACAAACAGTGGGATAGACTGCACATTATAACGCCCCCACGGCTGAAAAGGCGAGCATGTTTTGCATGACGGGGATTGGAATCCGCGACCGTCAGTTTACGAGTCAAGCGCCTTAACCATCTGGCCATGCCGGGCCAACAAGTATTTTGGTAAAACAATCAGTGGTATTTCAGTCACATTTATCAACATTATTTGATTCTCAGGTGAAAAACTACAAACATAAAAAATAATAAGCAGAGAACACACATTAATAGATTTGCCTTTTTGTATAATTGCCATGCATGAATAGATGTATCATTTGTATAATAACCGTGCATGAATAGGTGTACCTTTTATATAATAGTGTGCATGAATAAATGTACCTTTTCTGTAATAGCCATTCATGAATAAATGTACCTTTTCTGTAATAGCCATTCATGAATAGATGTAATTTTTGTATAATAGCCACGCATAAGTAAATATCCTATTTGTAAAGTGACCATGCATGGATGGATGTAGCTTTTTTCTATAGTGGCCATGGATGAACATTTATGTCTTTCAGAATAGATATATATTTTCTATAATAACCATACATGAATAAATATACCTTTAATACAATAACCTTGCATGAACAGGTGTACTTTTATATAGTAGCTGCGCGTGAATAAATGTACTTTTTGTATAAAAGCCATTGATGATGAGATGTATCTTTTGTGTAATAGCGATGTATGAATAGATGCATCTTTGTGTAATAGCGATGTATGAATAGATATACATTTTGTTTGATAACTATGAATGAAGAGATCTGTCTTTTTGTATAATGACCTTGCATGAATAGATGTTTTTTTGTTTTTTTCTATAATAGCCGTATATGAACAGTTGAACTTTTTTATAGTGGTCATGTATGAATAGATGTAGCTTTTATGTAGTGGCCATGTGTAAATAGATGTAGCTTTAGTGGTCATCCATAGCTGGATGTATTTTAGTATTTCTAATTAAATATAATGTTGTTGTATCAAAACTATTTGTTTTGTTAGAAGAGTTTTATTTCAAATCCTCTCTACAAGTAACATAAAGATGGCAGGGTACAGGTCTTTGTTTTGTGAATAAGGATAGTGAAACGTAGAGAAATTAGGTCCATTTAATACTTGTTTAGTTTGTTTCGTTTGCATTGCACAAGTTCATACAAAATAACTTTTTGTTTTCACTGCTTATAGCTGTCAAAGATGGAGTTTTCTAGTTTGAGTGAAAAGCATTATGTTAAAGTCACTGAATAAATTACCCATTATTTCTTTATATTTGTGACAGGCTACTCTCGTTATCAGTACATTTATTATACCCTTGTGCAAATTAATTGAAACAAATGGTCATTTAACAATATTTTCAGCATGGCGGCCAGTGTAGGCTCTCTGGACCAGCTGATTTCCTTCAATAGTCATTTTTTCACACAAGCGGAGTCATTAGCTATGTTTTGCAGTACGGTCGATCTATTATATGACGACATTTTGAGGAATATTACATCATTCGAAATTGCATTAGAAGGGCAAGGAGACCAATGAAAAAACAACTTTTTACCAACTCAATGAAGAAAAAATGGTATCAATGGGGTCTGAAATACAAGAACTGGACGCAAGAACAATGGAGGAAGGTGTTATTCAGTGACGAGACTCATTTCTTCTTACAGGGTCAAAGAAGTCTGCATGTTCGCAGATTTCCAGATGAGAAACTTCGAGAATCTCACATCAATCAGTTTGTAAAACATCCCGTGAAGAAGATGTTTTAGGGATTTTTCAGCTACTATGGCGTCAGAGGCTTACATATCGGAGAAGGTATGATGCGAGGACCACAGTACATTGAAGTTTTGCAGAGAAGAGTCATTCCAGAATTGAAAAAGAGATTTTCAGATGGATATGATATTTTTTCAGCAAGATCTGTCTCCGTGCCACACATCGAAACTTGTGAAGAATTTTATGACTACAACGCGAATAAAGGTGCTGGACTGGTCTGGAAACTCTCGGAATTAAATCCTATTGAAAATCTTTGGGCGATTTGTAAAGAAAGACTTCGGGGAAAAGACTGTACTACGAAAGATAAGCTAATTGAGGCCATAATTGAGGTGTAGTACCGCGATCCAAAAATTAGTAAAGATTGCAGTCAACTCGTGGACTCAATGCCAAAGCGGATTAACGATCTTCTGAAAAATAAAGGCGGTCATATCATGTATTAATTTGTGAGTAATTTTTGGATTCTCAGAAATAAAACGCAAAAAATTGAAAAAAATCGTAATTTTCCGTCTTGTTTCAATTAATTTGCACAAGGGTGTATATATATTTATATCTCAAGTACTGAATAACATAATTATACTTAATTTCATTGTATTGTTGCTTTATTATTAGACAGTTAACTTTAAAATTTTGAACTTGGAAATATGTGTACTTGTTTTTCTTCTAACGGACACCTCTGCCTCATTCGTAAGTTACGTCACTGTAGTTACTTGAAATGATGCAGAAATATGTATTTTACAGTATTAAGTAGACATTATAATATATTTGATTCTTTCACACATATTAATACCACATGTATGTTTTTCTGCGTGGTCATCCTCCTAAACCTAAGAATTTACGTCTTGTAAGTTTACAGTACGTTTGAAATGTATAAGCAGACTTTCACTCACCTTGAGCTTCATCAGTTTGTTTGTCATTAGCAAAAAACTGTACAATGGAATAACTGTACTGTGCTCACCGGAGGTCAAACCCTGAACTGAAGCGTTATAATTTCTGAAACGAATGTAACTGTAGAATACGGGGGTGAATTCGGTTGACTGAACACAGTCGTAACTTTTCCGATTTAAACAATGTACAATTTTTTTAAAAATAAGATATTTGAGCTATTGTCATTAAAAATTAAAACAAATGATAGTCATTTTTGTGAAATTACTCGCGAGGCAATCTATTTCTAATTGTAAACAAAAGATTAGGACAATCTATTATTTAAAAAGTATCAATGATCAATGGCCACTGTATATAATTTTTATAGCACAAATGTGGAAACAACACTGGAGGTTAAGGAACGCAGGTAAACAGGTCTCATTCTGTGTTGTCACCACAAACATAAACGGGTTTATTATTTTTTGAACATTTTTTTGTGTATTTACATGTAATTTTATGTTGCTTTTTTTTCCCAGAAGCATATAGATTAATTTTTAATTTATGTAGCTTCCATCTGTCAGCATTTATATTGTTTCTTCAAAATTATATCGTATAAATGTCAGAATCAGGGAGAATAACCGAAGTCATAACACATAAAATTAAATAAATCAGAACACGTTTGTTTGTTTTTGAATTTCGCGCAAAGCTACTCGAGGGGTATCTGCGCTAGCCATCCCTAATTTAGCAGTGTGAGACTAGAGGGAAGGCAGCTAGTCATCACCACCCACCGCCAACTCTTGGGCTACTCTTTGACCAACGAATAGTGGGATTGACCGCACATTATAACTCCCTCACGGCTGAAAGGGCGAGCATGTTTGGTTAGCGCAGGTAGCCCTCGAGTAGGTTTGCGCGAAATTCAAAAACAAACAAACAACACAAGTTTTGTATGAATCTGGTCCGATGTTTATTTATCATTGTGCAATAATTATCGTATTAAAATACAGTTTAGACACTTCTCTAATGTATTTATTTTTAAACGAATAAATTACCGATACTTAAAATCCTACTGTTTAAATAAATATGTAACTTTAAGGAGTGAAACTCTTTTGTAATTATTTGTTTGTTGCGTTTTGATATCAGAATTTCGATGCATTTTATGGAAAGTAATCTCTGTTAGTTAGACATTTACCGTATTTAAATTTGAATGATCTCACTTATGTGAATATAATTTTAACACGTAGCAAACATAATTTGAATAATTTAAAACGTAGAATGACAGTGCAATATATATTACATTATCTTAAATTATCTACGAAATTAGAAGGAAAACCCTTTTGTTTAACCTTCTACATTAAATATATTTTAGAACACAATAAATTTTAATAATACAATAATTAAACGCACTTACTGAACAATATGAAAACAGCAAATCGTTCATTTGTGGCTGTTTAGTTTTTGCGTTATACTTATTGATATAATTTTTTGTTCCTATACGCCCCCAAAAAAAAATTAACCTATTTAAGTATGTAAGCTGCTTACTGAAACATTATTATTTTTTATTATTGAATTCTTAACGTTTTGAGGTATACTGAAAATAGCAAGTATAGTTATTCAGAATACTGTGTTCAGCGACCAAGTACTTACAGCGGCATTAGTCAAAACTAAGGTACAGAAGCTGTCCTAAAGTTAAATATTGTAATTACACTCATTATGAACAGTTAATATTCTCTTATGTCTATAATAGTTACATTCAGAAATTATTCTAAAATCAGTCATGGTAGTTACACCCAACAATTATTGTTGACTCTTTTTTATGGTAGTTACATTCAACAATTAATGTTAATTTGTTTTTATTGTAATTACACCCAACAGTTAATATTGACTTATTTTTATAGTAGTAACATTCAGAAACTACACTGAAATCGGTCATTGTAGCTGCACCAAACAATTAGTGTTGGCTTGTTTTTATTTGTGTTACATTCAACAATTAATGTGTCTTGTTTTTATGGTAGTTACATTTAACAATTAATGTGACTTGTTTTTATGGTAGTTACATCCAACAGTTAATGTTGATTAGTTCTTATGGTAGCTACATTCAACAGTTAATGTTGACTAGTTTTTATGGTAGTTACATCCAACAGTTAATGTTGATTAGTTCTTATGGTAGTTACATCCAACAGTTAATGTTGATTAGTTCTTATGGTAGTTACATTCAACAGTTAATGTTGACCAGTTCTTATGGTAGTTACATTCAATAATTAATGTTAACTAGTTTTTATGGCAGTGACATTCAACAATTAATGTTGAATAGTTTTTGTGGTACTTACATTCAACAATTAATGTTGAATAGTTTTTGTGGTAGTTACATTCAACAATCAATGTTGAATAGTTTTGTGTACTTACATTCAACAATCAATGTTGAATAGTTTTGTGGTAGTTACATTCAACAATTTATGTTGACTAGTTTTATGATAGTTACATTCAACAATTAATGTTGATTAGTTTTATGATCGTGACATTCAACAATTAATGTTGACTAGTTTTATGGTAATGACATTCAACAATTAATGTTGACTAGTTTTGTGGTAGTTACATCCAACAATTAATGTTGATTAGTTTTTGTGGTAGTTACATCCAACAATTAATGTTGATTAGTTTTTGTGGTGATTACATTCAACAATGAATGTGGACTAGTTTTGTGGTAGTGACATTCAACAATTAATGTTTAATAGGTTTTGTGGTAGTGACATTCAACAATTAATGTTCAATAGTTTTTGTGGTAGTTAGTGACATTCAACAATTAATGCTGATTAGTTTTTATAGTAATTACATTCAAGAATTAATGTTGACTAGTTTTTACGGTACTTACATTCAACAGTAAGAGATGATTGATACTTATTTGTGTATTTATTTAATTCAACACCGACTTTAACTGCCGGATATTTATTTTGTTTTGTTTGCAGTTAAGAAAAAGATAAATAATTAGCTATCTGGGGGTAGTTATTCTGGAATTTTCATTAATCATTAATTACATGAATTATTTACTTTAACCAGTAATTATACAGAGCATAGAAGCAACATTAATTACTCAATTAAAGACCAATAACTTATTACTTGATAAAGTGTTTGAAGTCAGTTATAACGTAAGAATAAAAATAAGTTCCCTCAAACCAACATTTATAAAGTCGAGTAAACAAATGTTACTTCCCAGAACGTAGCATACCACTGATGTTAAATATACAATGTTTAGTGTAGATGTTATTATTTAGTTTATTTTGTAACTTAGTATGTAATGATTGTTTAGTTTTTAAGACAGGAGTGTTGAATATGGAATTTAAAAGTGTTAGTTTTCACAAGTTTTCTTGCCTCACTCTGTAGGAGTCGTAAAATTTGTTTGCAATTACATCGTTGTTTAGGCTTTAGTAATATTGCGCTCTCCAATGGCATAGCAGAATGCCTTCGAATTTACAATGCTAAAAATCTGGTTTCAATATCTGTAATAGGCAGAACACAAATAGCCCATTATGTATCTTTTTTGCTTAATAACAAAGAAACTAATATTGTTGACGTCATGTTACTTGAATATTTGAAAGTGAATTTTCCAGTTTGCTAAATATAAGGAGAATAATTTGTCTAGTGTACTAATTAAATGAACCCATCTCTGTGGACTTTGACGAAAAGGAGACAAGTATCTGAAGCTCAGAATACAACTGTTGTAGTCCATAGGATAGCACAAAATGAATTATTCAATTACACCACTTTTAAAAGAGTACAGAAAAATAGTTCATCTTGTCAATTGAACTCGTAAATTAATTGAATCAGCTTAAGTGCACTTTTGGAGGGATAAACGAATTGTTTAGAAATTTAAATACAACTGTGATATTTCATAGTAAAAAACAGTTTGCACATACGTTTGACTTCGTTTTCAATACCCTGCTGACCAAAATCTTAAGGCCAATGAACATAAAGAAAAAATGTGCATTTTGCGTTGTTAGACTCAACCACTTATTTGAGTAGAGCTTCGAAAGTTGAAAATAAGAAAAGGGAAAATAAAAATAAAAAACTTTTTAACATTTAATAAAGAAAATATAAACACTATGAAATTAGACTGAATACTAGCTAGTCAAAAGTTTAAGACCACACCAAAAAGAATCCCTAAACAGGGTAGGAAATGCCCAACAAGAGGTCTCAGTAGTGAGTTCCACGACTATCATTGCGAATAACTTCAAACATTCACTTTGGTATGGTCGATATAAGCGTCTGCAGAAGGTTGGCTGGAACGTTATTCTAAGTGGTGAAGATGGCTTCACGAAGATCATGTACTGTTTGGAATTGACGTCCATTTCTATAGATTTTCCTTGCCAGATTCAACCCACAAACATTTTCATTGGGGTTTATTTCGGGCGAACACGCTGGATGGTCCAAAGGAATCACGTTATTCGCCATGGAAAAGTCCTTTGTCCTGCGGGCATTGTGAATTGCAGCATTGTCCTACTGAAAGATCCAATCATTTCCACACAAGTGAGGGCCTTCAGTCAATAAGGATGCTCTCTCCAACATGCCAATGTAGTGAGCTGCTGTTTGACGCCCCTGTATAACCTGAAGCTCCATTGTTCCATGGAAGGAGAAAGCACCCCAGATCATGATGGAACCTCCTCCACTGTGTCTTGTAGAAAATGTCTCCAGTAAGATATCCTTATCGTGCCAGTAACATTGAAGCCATCTGGACCATCCAAGTTAAATTTTTTTCTCATCAGAGAACAGAACATCAATAAGTTTCCTCCACAAACCGTAGAAAACATTATACGCACACACCTAGACAAAAAGCAAAATCAACCAACAAAAGTAAATATATCTCACAAATAAAAAAAATCACGAAACCATATACTGCTGCATACCATATATTCCCGACATCAGCAGACAAATAACCAGCATTTGGCAAAACTAGTAATAAAATATGACATTCCAGTTAATACCAAATTTATTCAAAAACCAGAAACAAAATTAAGGTCTACACTATGTAAAAACTATACTGAAAAACACCACACCAACATTATTTATAAAATACAATGTGATAACTACCACGACTTCTATATTGGAGAAACTAGTAGAAAAATGGAAACCAGATTCAAAGAACACAAAAAGTCACCTTCACACGTTTTCAAACACTGCAAGTCAAATAAACACAACATAACCATAGAAAACACTCAAATACTAAATAAAGAAACAAACATAAACAAACGCGAAATTAAAGAAGCCTTACTTATACAACAACTTAAACCCAAAATAAACCAATACAAAGGAACACCTTTATATCTATATTAATAAATATACTCTTCAAAAAAAAAAAAAAACACGCAAAAGGCAAAATATGAGACAAATTGTTAACAAGTTTATTCCGGGTAGTTCTGTATGACATGTGTGAAACTTTGCACATTCACTGCTGAACATCTAAAGTCTGCAAAGGCGAAGTCCACGCTCACTAGGTGAAGTTTAACGTCACTCAACGTCAATAACGAGTATGCCCCCCGTGAGCATCAATAACTGCTTGATATCTCCTGCCCATGGAAGCGATGAGATGACAAATCCCATCCTGTGGAATGACTGTCCACTCAGTATGCAAAGCTGCTGCAAGCTGAGGTAGAGTCTGCAGTTGAGGATGTCGCCGTCGCAGACGTCGGTCCAACTCGTCCCAAAGATGTTCGATGGGGTTTAAATCTGGTGATCTGGAGGGCTAGGGAAGAACGTTGATGTTGTGGTGTCTCAAGAAGACAGTGGTGAGTCGGGCTGTGTGAGGACGGGCGTTGTCATGTTGAAAAACGTCGTTGACGTTCACCATGATGGGTTGCACATGGGGCCTAAGAATCTCGTTGACGTATCGTTGAGCCGTAAGATTCCCTCGAATGTGCAAAAGGTCTGTTCTGGCATTGTAGGCGATGGCAGCCCATATCATGACGCTGCCACCACCATATCTGTCAATATCCTGCACACAGTTTGCTGCAAAACGTTCAAATCGGCGACGGTAAACACGGGACCTTCCATCCTGCCTACGAAGCATAAAACGTGATTCATCGCTGAACCAAACATGCCTCCATCGTTGATGAGGCCATACCTGATGTGCCCGAGTCCACTGCAGCCGTGCTTGACGATGTTGCTGGGTGAAGATGACGTCTCTGACTGGATGTCGAGGTCCGATTCCTGCAACTCGTAGACGGTTGCGTACGGTCTGACCTACGCAGCCCTGGTATGGTTGAGGCAGTAGACGTTGCAGTGATGGTCCTATCCCGAAGGTGACGTAACCGGATGTAGCGATCTTGTGCGGGCGTGGTCACACGAGGTCTGCCAGATCGTGGACGGTCACGAGTTGATCCATGTTGTCGATGACGTTTTCATAGCCTTGTTATGGTGCTTGGGTTGACATTCACAGCTCTGGCAACATCTGATCGAGATGCGCCTGCTTCCAATCGACCAATGGCGTTGTTGCGTTGTGCTTCAGTCAGTCTTGGCGTAACTGTATTGCGTGTCGGTGGCTTAACACAGAGCTATGGAAACCGAGAACACGTCACTTTTATAGGGATTTTGCACATGTTGCACTTGCAGAACATGCAGATCTCTCAAACAAATTTATTGGACACGTATGCGTTTTGGCGAAAAATCCGATGTTTTCCTCCGTTTTCAAAGTGCACAACTTTTATTGTCATTTTGGTCTGACAATCAGTGCCTTAACACGTGTAACATCACATACTCTGAGCTTGTAACGTTATTACATATATTTCTTTTTAAAATACAAATAATATCCCTTTTTGCGTTTCTTGTTTTGAAGAGTATATAATCCAACATCTAAGCACGCCCTCTGAATTCCTACATTCAGTTGCACAACCGCCTTCAAACAAGTGGTCAGCTTTCAGTCAGTTACCTCTTTCTTTCTTTGTGAAAATGACGATGACTGAAAAAGGTCGAAACGTTGTTCGCTCTTTCACCTAGTACTTTCTCTACCCATACCAGCCGTTTTTATATATATATTCCACTCCAACATTGTTACAGATAACACTAACAATTGTAAAGCCGACTATTTTCCTTTCTATTTACGTTTTTGCTTGTTTGCATGCTCATTCGTATTTTAATACTGACATTCTTTCTTGCTAAGTCTGATAATAATCTGTAACAATCCGATTGATGACCTGTCTCTTGATGTAACTGCTTAAACACTTGACCAGAAAACTTATAACAGCGCTTTGGCCACTACTATTTTCATTTGAATTCAATAAAAAACAAACTTATCAGGGCCCTAATCAAAATTAGCAGCAGAATTCAAATAGAAAATTAAATAATATATTTTTTCTATTTTCTGCATATCACTTGTATATAGATAGTGTATGACAGTGGATCAGAATAAGTCTGAAGATTAGCTAATCAGCAGCATTTGAGACCACTTTGTGGCTAAACAGATTTAAAATCTGAAATTTGCTATCGATCCCACTACATTACTGATTCTCATCAAACTTTTAAAATTAATGGTATTTTAAACATAACTTAGTATAATGACTTTGAAAGTATAATTTTATAGAAATATACTTAAATATTATTTTGTATGTGTAATTATGGTATAAAGCGCTTAGTTTGCGTCGACTATTTAATTATTTTCTAAATAACGCTATATTTTAAGCAGCAGTTACTAGATAGCAGCACTATCAGTTAAGATCTTCAGTTATTTTTTTGTGTGTGTGGGGTTACCTAGTTAAAGTATAAAATTATTTAATTTCGTTAGAAGTCCTTCCTAATATTGTAGATTTTATTATTATAGCTTCTAAAATAATTGTGTTTGTTTTATAAACTAAACAACACTGGTAAATTTGCTAATCAGAATGTAAACAGGAAACAATGAAAATAGATTTAAAATGGTTTCAAACATCACTGATTTAAAACAAACCATAAATATATTACAAGGCGATGAGAGTTTATAATTTGCAACATAGAATGAAACATTTACGATTGTTAGTGAATTAATGTTGAAACACTGCGTAAGTATATAAATATTATTATAAAAATTGAGTTTGAACATGAAAGAGAATGAAGTGGAACTCGTGTTATTCTATTATCACTAAGACAATTAAAGTTACGTTTGATGAATGTACGTTAACCGGTTTCTTCTTTATAATTAAAAAATAATAATAATTACTTTTCTTAACTTAATAGATAGTAATCTTAATCTGAGATTAAGTATTTTCTTTCTTTCTTTCTCTTGTTTTATTATGATTTATTCTTTAGGAGGCTCCTAAAGGCCAGGTATGGCCAGGTGGTTAGGGCACTCGACTCGCAATTTGAAAGTCACGAGTTACAATCCGCGTCACGCCAAACATGCGCATTTTTTCAGCCGTAAGGGCGCTATAATGTAACGGTCAATCCCACTATTCGTTGGTAAAAGAGTAGCCCAAGAATTGACGGTGGGTGGTGATAATTAGCTGCTTCTACACTGTAAAATCAGGAACGGCTAGCGCAGATAGCCTTTGTGTGGTTTTGCGCGAAATTCAAAACAAAGAGTATTTCTAGGTCTGCTTCCTTTTTTTCCCCAGTCTACACTTCATTCTTGATATCAGCCAGTTTAGTCTACGTCGTCTGTACACTCAACTCATTTTACACTTTTTCACTCTGTTAATTAAGGCCCGGCATGGTCAGGTGGTTAATACTTCTAATCCGAGGGTCGCGGGTTCGAATCCCCGCCACACCAAACATGCTCGCCCTCTCAGCCGTGGGGGGCGTTACAACGTTACAGTCAATCCCATTATTCGTTGGTAAAAGAGTAGCCCAATAGTTGGCGTTGAGTGGCGATGACTACTTGCTTTCACCCTCTTTCCTTACACTACTAAATTAGGGACGGCTAGCGCAGATAGCCCTCGAGTAGCTTTGCGCGAAATTCAAAACAAACGAAACAAATCAAATCTATTAATTAAAACTTCGGTACTGAAGAGTTAAACACATTTTTATCGGCTATTCAACCAAGTCCGTTTCCAATAAATTCATGAAACGTCGGAATAGATGATTCTAGTTTTAGAAATAAAAGCACTAGAATATATTGTGATAAATATAGTCAAGTGAATAGATAACTATAATTTTATTTTTTTTAAACTTATCTATGTATAATGTTGCTATTGTAGTATATAAATTTAAAAACCCTATTCACGAAAATGATGCAACATTTTCCGAGAAATAATATAAATATATTTCCTGAAAAATATCAGAATTTTCCAACAGCTTTACTTTTGATCAGAATAAAGTAACACTGTGATATTTACGCTGTTACTGATTTAAGGCCTTTATATTTAAGCATGACCACATGGTTTAGCTGGATTCAATTTTCAATTCCATTCACTAATAATCTAAGTGCAGGCAATAATTAATTTTAATTTCTACTTCAGTTTAAGAGGGTCATATTTCTCTTTAAGGGACATTATTTTGATACATTCGGGAGTAACAACTGCAAAATAAACAAAAGACGACGTTTTTTCGCACAATAATAGTATAATTATTTAATATAACTTGCAGCCAACTAGTTTCTGTAAACATGTCACTAGGGCAAAATTCTACAGTGTCCGTTCAGTAAGTAACTAGTTTCAACTGTTTTTGAAAACAAGATCAATATATAGATGGGAAGATAAGTCATACGTGCTAGAAAATGAACACACACATTAACGGTTTCTACGTTTCTAAACAAACTGATTGCAAGTCACTTTAAAATAAAGATATTTTTATAGAAAAACACATTTATTGCGGATCATAACTTTAGGTGATTTAAGGTATTTAGTTTGATGATATCGATTAAGTTTGCAGGCTCAGATGTTTAGTAAACTTATTATTTATGCAGTACAAATCTATATACTCTGTTCCTACTTTTCTGTCAATGAAATGCTTTATTTTTCTTTGTGTAATTTGTGTGTTATGCTATCATTGTTAAATATGGTGTAGCCTTCACGTTAGTGTCCTGAACTTTGAATCATAGTGTATAACACTCACTTACCGCTTCCAAAATCGCGTGTTTTTTTCTTATAGCAAAGCCACATCGGTCTATCTGCTGAGTCCACCGAGAGGAATCGAATCCCTGATTTTAGCATTGTAAACCCGTAGACCTACCACTGTAAAGCGGGAGATCGGAAATCGTACTCCGCACTTGTGGTATGTGAATGTGTTATAAGAGTAACGGTCAAATCCCACTACTAGATTTAATTATTTTCAAGAGTTGTTAGCGGATTCTGTTAATTGACTAATTTCCTTCCCTGTAGCTGTTGAGAACTAAGCACGGCTAACTCAGATAGCTCTTATGTAATTTTGAGTAAAATTTGAAACAAAAGAAAAACAAAACAAGTTTTTCAGAAGTTATACATGTTTTCTTATCGCACAATGAAGCACGACTCATTTTAGAAACTAAATGCTGCTTCACAGGGCAACAGTTCACTAATCACATTTTAGCACTAATTCTGATGAACTTTTTCTTGCTTTGCGTTGAGCGAAATACACCTCGCTGGGGTCTAACATACAGAACAATCTAATGATGTCTTTACACTAAGAGAGAATTCGGTTGCAACAGCGAACAACTGCTTCAGTCTCAAAGCGAGTGTGCTACCACTGCACCGAGCAAGAATCGAGAGAAGCCGGCGTCTGCTGGTGTGTATAACGGTTTGTGATGTCCAGGACCTCTAGCAGATGCAACATCGGTTAGCTGCTGGTTCCGTGTTTTATAAATATACTTTGAGACACTTGGAACAAATTAAAAAGAGCCTGCTGTGATTCGACAGGTTTTATCCAACAGGTGAACCTCTCAACATGAAAGAAATATACAAACGTTTTCATTGAAATAACCTGGGGCACATTAAACTGTGTGAACGGCTGTATAATAACTGAAACAAGTTTGTCTTTAAGCCACAATGTATAGTATAAGTTGAATGATCAATTTTTCTTAATATCCGTTACATAACCGTTAAAAGATGCGTGGTTTATATTACAGTGAAGTGAGGTAAGGTGCTTGACGTTGTTTTAATAACAACGGTTTTGTCTTATCTAGAAACTTACAAGCTTTGATTATATTTTAATTGTTACATGTCATGCTGTTACGATAAAATATATTTAAGGAAAGATTTCTGAACATTATCAACATTAATTATTAATATATTTTATTAATATTTTTACGCTTTAGTTATTTGCTTTCCAATAAGAGATGTCAATGTATTACATTACAGTTAAAAACAACTGACATCTGAACAATAGTTTTATAAATATGTATTATTGATATAAATAATATCGAATTTTAAAATATTTATAGTAATCAAAATTATTGCTTATTTATTTCATCATACCTTGCTGTTTTTTTTTGAGAAATGCATGAAAAGAGTCAGTCACGCTTCCATTTTGCCTGTAGGCAACGGGAATCCGGCAATTCATCGGAGGAAATGAGATTATGTGAGAAAATTCTCTGTGCTGCTAATCTTCCATAATCGAACAATATTTGTAATTCGGCTGACGGTTGCAGCACTTGAATATTTCCACATTATGCGAAAGGCGTAGGAGTGTCCTGTATGTCTCTTTTCTTTCTTTATCTTTACTATTAATTGTACTTATTGTATACCGGAAATTAGTTTACGAAAAAAAAGTTCACGAATTTATGTCTTGATATCATGAAAACTAAGTCCCTTACCATTTTCACCCTCTAAGTTACACAGATATTTTCAGATGTTTAGAAAAACAAAACATGCAAGGAAATGATTTTGAGAAATAGTTTAGCAACTTCCTCATATTATTAAATTTTTTTTCTTTTTTTTTTTTTTTACAAATAAACCTGTATTCATTTAGATAGTTTACTTCCAGTCAGAACCTAAAGTAATGTATATTATCCAGTTTAGCTGGTAATCATTGAAATAAATTCGAAATGAACAAAGATTACTTGTTAATAATGAAAATAACAACTGAGATCGGTTTTTGGATATATCGTTTTTTTGCCCTACATTAGTAACTATAAATCATGTTTACTTTAAAATTAATAACTGGCTTATTACTGATCTATTTTGCCATGAATAATACTCTTACCCTTCTAGAATACACACAAGTAATAAAGAGCATCTGTAAAGCTTACCAAAATATCAAATCGACGTAAAATCAATAAACTATATGAAAACGAATGTTAACTGAAACTTTTCATAGGAATACCTTAGGATGGGCTGTCTTTAACATAACAACAGATTATTAAAATAGAATATTACAATTGGTTTCTAAAGGAGCTTTAATGTTGGAAAAAGGAGACTTGTGAGCGACATCTGTTATCTAATATTATGGAATGTTTAAATTTTCATAAAACTCCCTGTCGAACTCAGGTTCGCCTTCCTCCTAAAAAATGGAAATATTTTTGTATTGTTTATCGTGTCTCACTCATGAATACATTAACAGCTTTTGTGACAAAATATGGTTAAGAGCAAACCGAGATGTTTCTTTTTACTATATAATAACATAGTAATCTTGAGGTCATTGTAAGAAGGACTGCTATTAAATACTCTCTACATACATAGATACACAAATGCCAGTGTTGTTAAAACAGCAGCTTGTCTACAAAGCTGTTGAGCATATAGAACAACAAAAAGCGGATATTTAATAAACTGAGTTTTGAAAATCTCATTATAACATCATCTCTTTTGTTTTTAGATATCAGAGTTAAATGAACTAGTTTAATATATTTCTGCATCAATGACACATGAAACTGCTGTAATTTATATTCTTCACGGAAGGAATATTACTCACCACTTTATTAGATTAAGCTAAAGCATAACATACACGATGTCATTTATCGCAGAAAAGATGTACCAGTAGACTCTGTTAAACTACCATATCCATAGTTTATTTGGCAAAACAGAACAAAAAACATTAAAGACATCTAGAGGAATTTCCATAACAATCTCATTACACGAAGATATGTGGTACTTCCAAGCTTTCTGTTTTCTTGTTCAGGTTTGTAAATAACAGAAGATTAGGCAGAAAATGTATCACAAAGTTTGACTCTAACTGAGTTAAAGAAGGAAGCAATATGAAACGAAAGTGAAAATTTATCTGAATTACAAAAAAAATCAAAGATAAACAGTTCATTATAGTTGAGGACAACATGGTCACTAAATGGAAACAACGAATGATCCAGAGCAAAATCTGAAATCAATCCATAAGACTGAGAAGGTATAAAGACTATAAAAAAAAACACAATATCGTCATATCTTCTAGAATTCCTCGTCACTGTTGGTAATCTGAAAAGAATATTATTCTTGAGATTCACGAATCGCTAATGCACGAAAATTTGAAATTTTTTCGTGAGCCTTTAACTAAACCAAAAGAGACAGAAAAAAACTGACTCGCTGACCACGGATTTATAACGCCAATATCAGGGATTCGATTCCCTTCGGTGGGCTCAGCAGATAGCCCGATGTGGCTTTGCTGTATGAAAGCACACACTTTCCACTACGAGGGCTACTAGTGAATTAATTTAGTTTTTTAATTTTTTTTCAAACACTAAAACTAAAACTTAAATATTTCCTTTAAAACGTAGATATTAAGGTTGGATGAATTGGAACTAAAGAAAACTGTGTTCGTGACTATTTTTTAAAGGTGTGGCCATAGAGCAATGAGATAGGAGTATGGACATTCGACGCTGGACATTCTATGGAAAATTTTAGAATTGACCTGAATCGTGTAGATATTAATATCTTCATGATAAGTAGAAATACTGAGACAATAAAAATAGATAACACACCATAACTAGGAAGGATTTACCTTGGGTTTTAAACGAGGACAAACACAAAATATACGAACTTCTATATTTTTATTTTTGGTAGGTCAATAAACATCAAGCAGATAACTGAGGATTGAATAATTGCTAATGTTACTTTTATTATTAAAGGGAGTGATAAGTATTACCCTAGAAATTATAAATTACTTAGTCTTACTTCTGTAGTAGGAAAAAGTCGAGAACCCAGTAAAAGAAGTTTTAGAAAATAGTTTAGTAAAAATATGAGATTATAAATGAAAGGAAACTTGGATTCACTCCAATGAAATTTCAGTTTATTAATTTGTTATTTTTGTTCGAGGATGTTATTTTTTCTCAAGATCATAAAAATGATGTGAACTTGATGTGCCTAGATTTTCAAAAATGTATGATAATGTGCCACATGAAAGATTAGCTAAGAAAATCACATAAGTATAGGTTGATAAAAATACTAACTGATCCGGTCGACGTATTACTTGAAGGCTGACTGAATCAATTGGTCTTCACGTTCACTGGATTTCAGTTCCATCGAAAACATATGGGGTATTCTAGGAAGATGAGTCCAAATCCACAGGGCTGGCTAGCTAGAAACAGTTGTTTCAGAAGGGTAGCTAAGGACATCTCAGGATTTTTATTCATTTTATGCTTGCAATATTTGTACCAGGCTGTCCTTGTTGTTCAAGTGAGCAACTGAAGTGACCTGTCACGAATTGTAAAGTGTAAAGCTAGTTCTCTTAAACAATTTTTTACGAGCGTGCTGAATGATCAGTTAGTTACAGTTAATATCACACGAGAAATAACCAGATTCCTGGCTCACATACTAAGCAACTGGGGAAATATTCAACAAGTAACCATTTTAATGAACTTGGGAAACGTGAATTAAAATTCAAACAAGTACTAATATGGAATGACTTGCTAGAAAACACTTCCATGGACGATATTATTTAGAAGCTTCTGAAGGTGTTGATTACAAAAAGCCTTATGAGAATTTACCGATCTCATTCACAGAGAGTAAATCTGGTAGTTTTTATCATGGGATAATCAGAAATTTCAGAATTAAATTACATTATGTGTCTTGTAAAACAGACACATGGTTGGTAATCTAGTTTACAACGCTAGTAAATAAGCTGATTTGTTCTTTAAGTATCCAAAAAAATTTTATAAAATATAGTAAGGAAAGTCAAACTATCTTGTTTTCTTCGTCCATAAAAAATGCGCACCTAATTCTGCATTCTCTTTGACCTCACGAAAAGCCGTTGTAGCACTCCAAGATACAAAATTAATATAAGAGTGCTGGTAGAGGTTTTGTCTATTATCATATCAAACTGACCCAGCTGGCTCAGTGGTAAGTTCCTGAGATTACAACGCTGGAATTATGTTTTCGATACCCGCGGTGGGCACAACTCAAATAGGTCATTGTGTAGCTTTGCGCTTAAACAAACATACCCATCGAATCCGACATTATTTATCAACCAACCTCATACTATTTCGTGTATTATCCGACATTATTTATCAACCAATCTCATACTATTTCGTGTATTATCCGACATTATTTATCAACCAACCTCATACTATTTCGTGTATTATCCGACATTATTTATCAACCAATCTCATACTATTTCGTGTATTATCCGACATTATTTATCAACCAACCTCATACTATTTCGTGTATTATCCGACATTATTTATCAACCAATCTCATACTATTTCGTGTATTATCCGACATTATTTATCAACCAACCTCATACTATTTCGTGTATTATCCGACATTATTTATCAATCAGTTAGTTGAGTTTAGTTATCACCATTAGATTCCATCAAGAAACATAGGGCCGTAATCGCTTGCGGAATCTTCAACAGGTATTTAAGTGAGTAGGTTGTTAGCCCACTGCACCGAGCCGTCCCTAATTTAGTAGTGTAAGACTAGAGGGAAGGCAGCTAGTCATCACCACCCACCGCCAACTCTTGGGCTACTCTTTGACCAACGAATAGTGGGATTGACCGTCACTTTATAACGCCCCCATGGCTGAAAGGGCGAGCATGTTTGGTTAGCGCAGATAGCCCTCGAGTAGGTTTGCGCGAAATTCAAAAACAAACAAACAACACAAGTTTTGTATGAATCTGGTCCGATGTTTATTTATCATTGTGCAATACTTATCGTATTAAAATACAGTTTAGACACTTCTCTAATGTATTTATTTTTAAACGAATAAATTACTGATATTTAAAATCCTACTGTTTAAATAAATATGTAACTTTAAGGAGTTAAACTCTTTTGTAATTATTTATTTGTTGCGTTTTGATGTCAGGCTGGGAGGGCGAGCATGTTTGGCGCGACGCGGGGGTGAACCCGCGAATTACGAGTCGCACGCCTTACGCGCGCTTGCCATGCCAGGCCATTTATCAACCAACCTCCTACTATTTCGTGTATTATCCGACATCATTTATCAATCAACTTCATACTATTTCGTGTATTATCCGACATTATTTATCAACCAATCTCATACTATTTCGTGTATTATCCGACATTATTTATCAACCAACCTCATACTATTTCGTGTATTATCCGACATTATTTATCAACCAATCTCATACTATTTCGTGTATTATCCGACATTATTTCTTAATGTGAAATTTATGATAAATTTTAAAAGGGCGAATTGTTGCTATCGTTATTTTAGCTCAAAGCCGTAAGTGTGCTGTTGGCGTTCTATTCACGGCAGAAGGTCAAGCTCCGGGTTTTGTGTGTTTGTGTTTTCTTATACCAAAGCCATATCGGACTATCTACACTATCCACCGACCGGAATCAAAGCCCTAAATTTAGCATTATAAATCCGTAGACTTACCAGTCTCCCAGCGGATGACACTCCCAATTTTAGCATTGTTTGCCTGTAAACTTACCGTTAATCAATCGGGAGACAAAAAAGGGGAGTCGATAGACAATTAAACCACAAGAAGATTTTAAAAATCGAAACATTGTAAAATTTAGTATTGCGTACTTTTAAACAACACATTTATAAATTGAAATTACGTTAAAACTTCACACATAGGTTATAAATATAGAGAGTGTTTATAAAAAGTGATGTACTTCTAAATTAAAATACACAATTTTCTTTCGTGTCACAGAACGACGACTCTTCCTACACAAGTACGCACCTTTGCTTTCATATTACGTATAGATGGCGAAACTGTAGCTCAAATCATCGATTTCTATCTGGCTCGGACAGTTTACTGAGGATTGCTACTGAAAACTATAACGTCGGCAGTTTAGAAAAAAAACAAAACAACAAATCAAACTAACAAAAAACTATTGATTTTTCCCTAGAGTTTTAAGAAAATTAAAAACATTTGCTCTGACGTTTGTATTACTAAAAAACTATTTAATATGATTCACACACAAATATTGTATATGAGTTGTTACCTAGTTACCGTCTAATATTTCATGTTTCTTAAGAGCGAAAATATACCTTTATAATAGTAACATTTGATATTAATCAGTGATGACGAGAAAACCCACTTGTAGAAAAAACATACGTATAAAAACGGCTGGTTTGGATTAAGAAAATGTTTATGTAGAGGAGCGAACAACGTTTCGACCTTCTTCGGCCATCGTCAGGTTCACAAAGAAAGAAAGAGGTAAGTGACCGAAAGCTGACCACATGTTTGAAGGGGGTTGTGTAATTGAATGTAGGAATTTAGACGGCGTACTTAGATGTTGGATTATATTTATTAATATAGGTATAAAGGTGTTTCTTTGTATAGGTTTATTTTGGGCTTGAGTTGTTGTATAAGTAAGGCTTCTTTAATTTCGCGTTTTCGCGTTTGTTTATGTTTGTTTCTTTATTTAGCATTTGAGTGTTTTCTATAGTTATGTTGTGTTTATTTGATTTGCAGTGTTCGAAAACGTGTGAAGGTGACTTTTTGTGTTTTTTGAATCTGGTTTCTATTTTTCTACTTGTTTCTCCAATATAGAAGTCGTGGTAGTTATCACATTGTATTTTATAAATAATATTGGTGAGGTGTTTGTCAGTGTAGTTTTTACATAGTATAGACCTTAGTTTTGTGCCTGGTTTGTGAATAAATTTGGTATTAACTGTAATGTCATATTTTATTACTAATTTTTGCCAAATGTTTGTTATTTTTCTGCTGATGTCGGGAATATATGGTATGCAGCAGTATATGGTTTCATGATTTTTTGATTCGTGAGATATATTTACTTTTGTTGGTTGATTTTGCTTTTTGTCTAGGTGTGTGCGTATAATGTTTTCTACAGTTTGTGGAGAAAACTTATTGATGTTGATGAAGAATTGTTTTATTTTGTCTAATTCGTCGTTAATTTTATCTGGTGAGCATAGTTTTATGGCTGTGTTTATTTGGTTTCTTAGTATGTTGAGTTTTTGTTTGTTTCACGTGCTGAGTCCTGATGAATGTATAGTCCAGTATGGGTGATTTTTCGATGGATTTCTGTTTTAAATCATGTATTGCTTGTAATTGTGAGGTTAAAAAAATTTATTGCTTTCTTCCTGTTCACATGTGAAGTTAATGTTGGGATGTATAGAGTGATTGAAAAAATTAAGTGTGTGTTCTGTAGATATGAATCCCGCAATCGTGTCGTCTATATATCTGTAATAGTATAGTGGTGGATGTAATGCTGTGTTAATTGCTTGTGTTTCAACTTGTGTCATAAAAATATTGGCTAGAACTGGTGATACTGGGTTGCTCTTGCTTAGGCCATTTGTTTGTATATAATTGTGGTTGTTGAACAGAAGTTTGTCTTCATCATGGTGAATTCTATGAGGGTTGCTAATTGGTTGCTGGGAATATCTATTGATGGGTTAAGGTCTCGGATATAGAGTTCTAAGGCTATCTTGCAGGCTTCAGTTTCAAGTGTGGCCATTATTGGTCGTAATGGACAACCTGGTTTATGAGGTTTTGGGATGCCGTATATTTGTGGTGTGCGTGAGTCGGTCTTGCATAGGTAGGAATAAAGTGTTTGTGAAATTGTGTTGGCTTTTCCATTTTTTAGTAGTATTTTGTTTAGTTGAGTTTCGTGTGTATTGGTTTAAATTTGTTTGTGTCTTATAGGATGTTTTTCATCTTTTGGATGTATTCATTCGTGTTCATTGTAACCATAGCGTTTCCTTTATCTGCTTTTAGAATTTTTATGTTTTTGTCTTGTTTTAGGTTTTTAATGGAATTAATGTCTTTTTGTACGATGTTTTTTCGCTTTATGTTTTGTGAAATTATGTTGATGGTTTTGTGAGACAATTCTTTGAAAAAATCGTTTAAGATGTTGTTTTTAGGTGTTTCTGGAAAATATTAATTTTGAATTTTTTTCTGGGAAGTTTGGCTGTTGAATGTCAATAAAATTGTCTAAGTTGTCTTCTTTCTGTTGGTTGTTTTCGGTTGTTTTCTTGTTTTTGTTTTCTGTGGAAAGTATCACAAGTCTCCTGGCTAGGTCTTCAAAACATGTTTTAATTTCTAAGGTTGGAATGCACCTAGGTGGTATTGCGAAGTTGAGTTCTTTGTTAAGTAGATGTATCTCGTCTGTGTTTAATTGTCAGTTGGATTTGTTAATTATGAGGTTAGTCAATGGTTTGTCATGTTGGTGTCTTTTCTGTTAACAGACCACATCTTAATTTTTCTCTGCTTGTCTTATTATAAAAAGAACTATAGGATAAATATTACTTTGTATATATCTGTACCTATATTATATACATAAGAGTGATCGATGAATCACATGAGATATTTTAAAACCTTGGTTTAATTAAGTTGTGATTTTCATAATAGACTAAGACGTACGTTTTTATTAAGTGCTCAGGTGATTTACACGACACGTGATTTGTCTTTTTTATATTTTTTGAAACATGAAGAAACCTTTAACGATTCAGTAGAACACGATGCTGATATACATCCCCTTAGCAGTTCGGCAGTAAGCATGAAGGCTTATAAAGCTAAAATTCATGGTTTTTTGCGATAAACACAGCAAAGACAGCCCATTGCACAATTTTGCACTCAGCAATAAACAGAAAACATAAACAAATTCATACTACCAACCTGACATACAGAATAATTGAGATGGTTCAACTTATAATATATATTTTAAAGTATTTCCGGAAGATGTGTTTAGAATTTTAACCAAAGTTACTTCAGGGGGTATCTACACTGGTCACCTCTAATTCTGAGTTGATAGACTAAAGTAAGTCAGTTTGTCAACAAGTATCGTCCACCAACTCTTTGGCTACTCTTGTCTGAAGGAAGACTGAATTTTACCTTCACCTTTATAACGCACCATTGGCCCTAAAGAGCGGCGCGCGATTTTTCTTTTACGGTAACGGGACACGACTTCGGAACTACAAATTCATACTCCAGCAAACTATGGACTATGCTCAGTCAACGTCGTGGATTTGAACTCATAACTTAAAGTAAAGACAGAACAAAGAGAATGCTGGGAAGTTTGATTGTTACAGTTACTAGTAGAAATATCCCTGTTCATGCCCCTTCCTCTTCACGCTTGTATATTAAGTATCACATCTTCTGAAACAACTAAAGGTACAGTAACTTTATTAAAAACACATACACATAGTACTGGCTAACAACATAAAATGTTTTTATGCAACTGGTCTTTATGCACCAGTTGTTACGGCAATAAAATAGTGCAGGCATTAAAAATAGACTTATCAAGTATTGATTTGTTTTTTTTAATTTCGCTCAAAGCTACATAAGGGCTATCTGCCCTAGCCATCCCTAATTTTATAGTGTAACACTAGGGGGAAGACAACTAGTCATCATCACCCACCGACAATTCTTGGGCTACTCTTTTACCAACGAATAGTGGGATTGACAGTCACATTATAACTCCCCCCACGATTGAAAGGGTGAGCATGTTTGGTGTAACGGGGATTCGAACCCTCGACCTTCAGATTATGAGTAGAGTACCCTAATCACATGGCTATGCCAAGCCTTCGCGTGATCAACAGAGTAATATTGCTCATTGAAATGAAATCCGTTAATGCTTTTAGTGCTTGTTTAAATTAGTTATAAAAGAAAGACTTGTAGGCATACCCACGTTTCTGGGTTTCTCGATGTCAGCGTTTTAATAAAATAGTCTCGTGAGAACTATTAAATAATAGAGTACTCGGGATGTAAAAATAATATATCGGAAAGCTGTTGAACATTCGGAATAAAACATAATGAAACAGTTATAATATAATCTTGTTAGAAATTATTAAATTATTGAAAGTTTGAAGTGATACAGTTATGGAAAAATATCGTGGGAAGTTTTCAAAAACTATCTTGCATTAAGAATGAAACAGTTATAGAATAATATCGTAACAAGTTGTATTACTGTGCTAGCATTCGAGGTGAATCAGTTACGAAATAATTTTGTGGGGAATTATCAAATGATTAAGTATTTTGAGTGAAATAATTATAAAAATATCACATAAGAAGTTATAAAACTAACAGCATTCTAGTATGTTTGTTTGATGTTAATCACAAAGCTATACAATTGGCTATCGGTGCTATGCTCACCACTGGAATGTGAACTCGGTTTTTAGCGTTGAAAGTTTACATACTTACTCTGACTCGCTAGAAGGACCTTCGAAGGGGAACAGTTATAAAACAATGTTATTGGAAGTTATCCAACTATTGGTCATTTGGAATAAAATATGTTCTTTGTTTGGAGTAGAAAAAAGCTATTACAATCACTAGTTAATTTTTTGTGGAACGAAATCTTCCACTGAAACAAACAAAGAACGTAACTTCACTTCACAAACAAAGAACGTAGCTTAACAAACGTTATTGATGTGTCGTGTTTTAAATCGCTTTTCTTTATCTATTTTTTGACATTTTCTGCATTTGCTACAATGAGATTACTTTAGGCTTATTGACCATCATTCATCAAATTAGCTTTCTCTTGTGTTTGTTTTTGGAATTTCGCACAAAGCTACTCGAGGGCTATCTATGCTAGCCGTCCCTAATTTAGCAGTGTAAGACTAGAGGGAAGGCAGCTA
Source organism: Tachypleus tridentatus (assembly GCF_004210375.1). Classification (NCBI taxonomy): domain Eukaryota; kingdom Metazoa; phylum Arthropoda; class Merostomata; order Xiphosura; family Limulidae; genus Tachypleus; species Tachypleus tridentatus. The sequence goes on along the minus strand of NC_134825.1, from coordinate 106,635,447 downwards.
GTCATCACCACCCACCGCCAACTCTTGGACTACTCTTGTACCAACGAATAGTGGGATTGACCGTAACATTATAACGTCCCCACGGATGGGAGGGCGAGCATGTTTGGCGCGACTCGGGCGCGAACCCGCGACCCTCACATTACGAAGCGCACGCCTTAACGCGCTAGGCCATGCCAGGCCTTCTCTTATGTGAGTTCAACTAACTGTGAAAGTTGATGAAATCCTATGTAACTAGCATCCTCTTCTTTTAAATCTTTCATTAATTTGTCTTGAGACCACGCCTAGGATAACATGGTCGTTGAAGACGTTTAGCACGTGTACCATATGTTCTGTTGGATAAATAGGCAATACAAAGCTTGGAATTTCTGAAACTACCACTGGAAAACGATCGAATTTGTCGGGGGATATGAGACAGTAAACATTTGTTAGTGAAACAACCCTGTAATCGGTATGTGCTGTTAAAACTAAATACGGAACATAAAATCAACAGCGCTACTTCTTATAGTATTAAATGACTAAGCTTTGGTATAATAATTATTTATTAATGTATAAAAATGTCCTTTTTAAAAAATAAACCCAGCCTGCGAAATGAATTTGTTTCATTTGTAACCCTGCATAAAATAATATTTTTATTAAATATATTAAAAAATACTCATAACAGCGTCAGTGATTAAAAACATATCAATATATTGAAAGAAAAAAAAGCCAAAATTTCTTCATTGATTGGCCAGCATTACAAAAATATTTCTAAAATCCTGCGTTAATATGTATTGTTAATACTTTTCACAAAAAATTCTAAAGCTCAAAATAATTTAAAACCAATATTGAGAATTTAATGTCCAGGACCTGGAAATTTAAGCTTTCTTGATTTCATTTCTTAAAGAGTCACAAAAATGTTGATATATGAATATTCCTCTCTGGTTAGTCAACAGTAAGTTTGAGGGCTTATAACATTAAAAAAATTGAGGTTTTATTAACCTTGGGAAACAGAACACTTACAATCCTGTGTGTAAGTTTGTGTTGAAAAACAAGCAAACGAAAGTATAAACATTGAAACATAAATCAACTATGAAGCAGGAACCATTTATGTTATTCAATGAAAGTACAAATTATTAAACACATTCCAAAAATAATGGCTTTGATAAAAAAACATAATTATTCACTTTTTCTGCAAATATACAAAACAATGACAAAAAAAAACAACAACACAAATTTAAGTTTGTTCAGAATATTCGTGAAAAGCTACAGTTTGGCTATTTGCAGTAATGTTATTTACAGTAGGGCTACTTGGTATATTCGTTTCTAATTTTGAACTGACTGATCAGAGGGAAGTTAGCTAGTCAACAGTATTCATCAACAACGCTTGGGCTATTGCAATCAAACGATAAGATTTCACCTTTATAACTCAAACACACATACAGCCCCAAACTGAGGAACGCGACGACGTGTTTGCGAAAATGGTATTCGAAATAGGAACTTGCGATCACCAGTCCGGATACGCTAACTCATGAGACCGCTCCAGCTCAGGAAAATGGTGCTGTAGCTATTCTATTCATAATTATTTTCACAATATGCAGTTCAATCAAATTATAAAAATATGTTGAGATAGTTGAGCTAATTCACTTCAGTGTTTTTAGTGTTAAAAACTTTCAGGTAAATAAACTGTGACTGCGTAACGACTCTTAGTTTTAATCACAGTTTTGACAAATCGTCATGATAATTGTTATTTTTCTAATGTGGATGTTGTTGTACGTTAGAGGATCAACTGTCATTACACTGAAACCGTATAATACATACAATGGTTTTATGTAAGTTACGTTAGAGGATCAACTGTCATTACACTGAAACCGTATAATACATACAATGGTTTTATGTACGTTACGTTAGAGTGGATCAACTGTCATTACACTGAAACTGTATAATACATACAATGGTTTTATGTACGTTACGTTAGAGTGGATCAACTGTCATTACACTGAAACCGTATAATACATACAATGGTTTTATGTACGTTACGTTAGAGTGGATCAACTGTCATTACACTGAAACTGTATAATACATACAATGGTTTTATGTACGTTACGTTAGAGTGGATCAACTGTCATTACACTGAAACTGTATAATACATACAATGGTTTTATGTACGTTACGTTAGAGTGGATCAACTGTCATTACACTGAAACTGTATAATACATACAATGGTTTTATACAAAACAATTGTTACTCTCATAACATTTCCATTTAGGAAGAAAAGTTTTATCTTAGTTTAAGAAACACAGGAAGAGAAAGTAAGAATTCTTTTGTTTTGAATTTCGCACAAAGCTACTCGAGGGCTATCTGTGCTAGCCGTCCCTAATTTAGCACTGTAACACTAGAGTGAAGGCAGCTAGTCATCACCACCCACCGCCAACTCTTGGGCTACTCTTTTACCAACGAATAGTGGGATTGACCGTTACATTATAGCACCCTTACGGCTGAAAGAATGCGCATGTTTGGTGTGAAGGGGATTCGAACCTGCGCCCCTCGGATTACGAGTCGAGTGCCTTAACCATCTGGCCATGCCAGGCCTCACAAAGTAAGAACTCTACAAAATCTGAAGTTTCTTGTATGTAGGTGTTTTGCTTAAAATAAAACGATTGACAAAGTGACGAGGTTATATACTTTCAAATTCATTACGTTTTTAGTTATACTGACTGTACGCATCGGGTTCCCTTGCTTAGCATCTTGCCTGTCCAAGAAAGCAACTAATAAAAACTCCCCTAAGTATTCGTTCGTTTTGAAGATTACAGATTCTTTTGATTTCTTTAATCCCTGATGAATATAAAGTGGCATACATCTTAATTTATGTTTCTTCTCAGCCCGCTGTGCTGGGATATTGGACTAATATCCAATATTATCCAAAATACGAAACAGTCACATAAAATATCAGCATATAATCTACTTAAAATGAATCAAACAGTCAATACGAAATATCTGCACGTGACTAAACAATAACAAGCTGTACTTGAAAGGCTTATTACCTTGAAAACAACAGAAAATATTACCCTACGTGAGACATCGCATGGCCAGGTGGTAAAGGAATTCAACTCGTAATGCGAGGTTTTTTCTGGTTTTAGATGAATTACAACAACTTGGTGAGAAAAGAAAAGAATAATATTACTTGTAAAATAATTTTTTCTAAGACGTTTAGTGTATTAAAATGCGTTTTCAAATAGATAAAGTAGGTAACTGTATAGGTCGGAAAAGTACATAGAAGTACATAATAAAAACGTTGTTAACAATAATAATAGTCTGTCTTAATAAATGTATCTATCTTGTTACGTTCTGAAGTTGAATATATCTATTGCGTTAGCCGATGAAAGAACGAAGGTAGAGCGTTCCGTTTTTCTCGTTATACAGTATAATTTACTCGAAAAAGGAAAGCGGAAAAAAGAAGTAGATTTAGACAACCAACCAGAGTACTTTTCTCAAATTGTAGCAATTTAAACCTTTAAAAATTTGTTGAATAGGGGTACCATTAGAACAGTAAAGAAACTGAAGCGAGTGTTAAAAGTGATAAAACTCGCAAGCGCCTCGTGAATTGAATAAACTAAAATTTTCTATAAGAAAGACAATTCTAAAGAGGAATACAAAATTATTTATGTGTTAGATTTCACTGTTCCAATTAAATTTAAAACCAAAAGGACCAGGTATGCTATTGATCGAAATAGCTTCAATATTGACTGCTGCATACACTTGACAAACCAAAAGAAGAAAGGGAACAAAAATTATCATTCGACAATATATTAATAAAGAAATACTTGATCAAGAATTCAATATTCATCACCTGTAGTTCAATGTTTTGTTTTCACAGAGATAATTTTGGCACAGCTAATTTTCAAACAGAACACAGGACTGAAAAACAAATATCTGTACTTTTAAGTCCGCATAAAATATCAGCATATAATCTACTTAAAATGAATCAAACAGTCAATACGAAATATCTGCACGTGACTAAACAATAACAAGCTGTACTTGAAAGGCTTATTACCTTGAAAACAACAGAAAATATTACCCTACGTGAGACATCGCATGGCCAGGTGGTAAAGGAATTCAACTCGTAATCCGAGGGTCGTGGGTTCGCATTCCCGTCACATCAAACAGGCTCGTCTTTTCAGCCATGGGGGCGTTATAATGTGATTGTTAATCCCACTATTCGTTGGTAAAAGAGTAGCCCAAGAATTGACGGTGGGTGGTGATGACTAGCTGCCTTTTCTTTAGTCTTACACTGCTAAATTAGGGATGGCTAGCGTTGATAGCCCTCGTGTATCTTTGCGCGAAATTCAAACAAAGAAACAATTATTTTTCGTGATAGTTACGGGAATCTCTTCTCACTCGCAAATTGAAATTTCGGGAAACATTTTAATTATATGGTCATGTTTTATCATGGTGTTAAAGAAAATGTTTAAATAATTACTATAGAGAAATAAGTACTGTTTGAGTATGAACATCCAGAATTAGATGATTCGATTACCATCTAACAAGATCCAAGCTTATTTATTTACTTCCACTAAAAATGTCAAACATTATTCACTTTGTGCGCAATTGTACTCTAGCCAAAAGCGAAATAAATTTAAACAAATGATAATGGCCATTAGACTTGTCACATCTATTAATACAAGTAACAAAATATTTTCTTTTTTAGCCTTGTACTGATGAAGACTTAAGAAATCCATTTGTGAACGAAGAGCGCTTGCAGAAGAAGTGGAAGCCACTGGTAAAACTTTCACAAGAACAGTAGTTTAATTAACGTAAACACATAGAAACACAAACATTGTCACGAACCTATCCTTAGTTTGTAGCAGAACTTCAAGAAAATGTTTGTAACATTTTGAACATGGACAGTATTGAAATGCTAACTGTTATTGTAATCTTTTTTCAGGATTCAATAAGTAAATAAATATATTTGATATTAATTTGTAGTTCATCATTTTATTGCACATTTGAAAGTATAATTGGGCGGGTGGGAAAGGGTAAAATAGCTCGAAAACTGGTTGAATTAAAATTTAAACCAACATGTCGCTTTATTAGTGAGGTATAAGCAACATGATGCTTCTAGTGAAGTACAAACAAACTTTAGTTTTTACTGGTGAAACATAAACCAACATGGTGCTTTATTAGTGTTGAATAAACCAGCATGGTGCTTTATTAGTGTTGAATAAACCAATATGATGTTTTATTAGTGAGGTATATATAAGATATAATGTTTAACTACTGACAAAATGGAGCTATGTTAGGTAGGTAAGATAAAAGAGTGGATAGTACATTATGAAACATATATTAAATGAGAAAGAAGTACTCCATCGAATGTGTATATGCATTGTTTATCTATACTGAAAATTATCTCAATATATATTTTTTGAGCTTTCGTTTGTATATTTCTTTATATATTGTGTTGTTTCCTTTCATAGCAGCAGTTCAGTCGGTATTTGTCCTCATTATTAACTGACATAGCCTATAGGGCTCAAAACCTAATTATCAGGCTTACAGAGTCAAATTAATAGTCTAGACGAATGTTCAGGAAACAGTTTCTATTCAGCACGAGAACTTAGCCGAGTAATAGATGCAGTGTGGACATTGAAAAATCTGCTGAAAAGATTCTAAAACTACTAGATTTGTTTGGTGAAGAATAATTCGATATGACAGATGTATTAATAAAGGAGATGGATACTTACTTTATATTAATTCAGTGATCATGAATATGCTTCTTAATCATAAAGATGATTTGTTGTCTTTCTGGAAATCTCGTATTCTGTCTTGGGAAAATTGAAAATTTATATAATACACAAGTTTAATATTATAAAAATAAGAACCTAATAGAGCTGAAGTATACTTTCAAATGCTCCAATAATAAAAAAGTAAGTACTGTTGGTTCAATGAGGGTAAACTGAATCTTCTCAAAAACCTTGCTCGAACTAAATTATATATATTTTTTTACTTATGTCTTATACTTACATCTTGTTTGTTCTTAAGCACATAGCTACACAATAAACTATTTGTAATGTGCCAACCACGTACATCGAAACCCGGTTTTAGCGTTCTAAACCTCCTGACTTAGCGTTGATCTACCACAATGGCTATATAAAATGAACGGAAGAATACCGGACAAACTAAATTACGCGTTAGTGTTTTCTTACAATACAGTGTAAAGTCTCATTAAATTATACTATTTAATTCGTACATTTCACCGAATACGAGTAAACAATAACTAGTGAAGACAAGCTCATTAAATTATACTATTTAATTCGTACATTTCACCGAATACGAGTAAACAATAACTAGTGAAGACAAGCTGTAATTCTGTACCCTGAATTTTTTAGACTTTCCCTCCTTGTTTTTCCTTTATTTCGAGAACATGTTTTAGACTCCATGCTGAGCTATTCATGAAGTTTGATGCTAAAATATGCTGATATTTTGAGTGCAGTTAAATCCTAAAGAAAGTTTTTAAAAGCCAGTTTACAACATAATAATGCTTTAGAATATTCTAGAAACAATTTGTTCTTATGTTAATATTTTCTCGGTAAGTTTACTTTAAAAGTTAGCAAAGAAATCTCCAGATCAGAAACACAGGAACCGGGGATGAGGTTAAGAAAGAAGCTCTTTAGAAGTAAATGAAGAAAGAAAAATATTTCTTCTGTTCGTATATGCCCTTGTTAAGTTTCAAAGTTTTATTATTAAAATCTCATCAATTTCTAATTTATTTGACAGCCAACTGTCAGTTTGATAAAAATAACTTTAATGCTTTACGTACTTTGGAAAATTCTTTAACTCAAATATTTTTTAGGTGAGCAGTAGTCTTATTTTTAAAGACCACTGTTAACATTTATATACTATACTTAGTCGATATTTCCATTTAGGCTGTTCATTTACTACATAAAGATTATTGTCAAATATTTTTTTATTTTGTACATTTATAAATAAATAGCAACTCAATTAAACAGTATAAAATGTGCACACCTATGGTATTAGGCAGTGAATTTAATACCTGATCTTAAGTATCCTTTTGGAGATTACACGTGGAGGTGAGAATTAGATTAAACTCACAGGGTCTTATAAGTAAATTCATTTCTGCGGGTTCCCTTTTTCATGATGCCTCTTTCTGCATTGCAGTTTTATCTATCAAAAAAACCTTTGACAAATACAATGTTTTTAAAATGCATCAATGCACACAAAATTTTTACTGAGAAGGATTTAATAAAAATTCGTAATCAAGATG
>NC_134825.1:106559827-106627692 GCF_004210375.1 Tachypleus tridentatus | reverse complement strand
CACTATAATAGTTCATAATAGAAATCGTAAGGTATTGCACAAAATCTCAATAGAATGTCGGGCAAAATCATCTTCAGTATTAAAGATTCAGTAAAAAAAATACCTTAAAATCTATCAATTGATTTTTTAAGACTGTAGGCATAATAAAATGCACAAAACTACGCATGTTGGACTTATAAGGAGAAGAATCCCGTCCAATGTTTCTATTTCTTATTATTCTCTTGCCAGCCTACAACAAGAACGCTTTGGTATATTGCACCCAAACTTTTTTGTAGAGTATGAAATAAGGTACTTCAAAGATCGTAAAGGTACTGAAAAGCCAATTTTTTTACTATATTTTACATAAGCTAAAAACATAAATTTAGTATAAACGATGTTATCATTATTCCTTGAAATTATATTTCTTACAAATATATGTTGTTCCAAAACGTGTATGATATTAAAAGGTAAATTATAAACTATGTTTTGAAACCAGTCTCTTTAACGTAAGTAGTACAAATGTTATTTAATAACAATCCAAGCTCCCCAGCGGCACAGCGGAATGTGTGCGGACATACAACAATATTTTATTTTTTTCACATGACTCTTAATTTGTCAATTACTATTCGAAATCAGATGCATGTAATGAAACTACTATGGACAAATTAGAGAAATGTGAAAAAAAAATCATCTACAGTAATGTTATTATAACAATTTAGGCCTATTATTTTCTAAATATTTAAACAGTTTTCGGTACATAAACCGTAACTTTTATAGCAACCACTTGATGTTATGAGGTTTAGGAATTACCTAAAATAATCTTCTTTAACTAATAATAATACATCCAATATTTTGTATACTCTAGTATTTAATTTATAAAGTACTGAACTATCTGTATGCACTAATGATTGATTTATAACTATATAAATCTATGTATATTCTGATATATTGTTTTCAATGAATTCAATTATCTGTATAAATTAATGTTTGGTTTGTAACTACCCATTTCTCTGTATACTCTAATGTTTGATTTATAACTCCCAATACTCTGTTTTAACACTGATGTTTGGTTTATAATATACCGAATCCTCTGTATACACTAATGTCTAGTTTTATAATGTACTTGCATCTTCTAGTCGAATTGTAGATTATTTTTGTGTTTCGCAACATTTTTTATTGAATGTTAAGCAGCTCATTTAACACCAAGCTTTAATGTAACCTGTTCCACAAGCAGTACATTATAATGGAACAAATAATGTTGTTGCAGGTGATATACAAAGAGTAACGGTTATGAAATGTCAAAAAAAGAAAAATCTTTGTTTTGAAAAAAATATCTATCTTAATGAGTTCAGTATCCCTTTTGTTTTTGGACTTCTCTGGGGACATAACATTCCCTATTGATTATTATATAAACTCAGAACCATTTCCCTTTACATCATGTAACGGCTTTACTCTTATACATTTATTTTAATATCTACGTTTGCTTCAGTTTAATGCATGTAACGTACGTTGTTAAATATCTATTGCGCAAGTCCCGCCTGTTCTCTAAATTTGTAGAACGTTTTTGAGTCTAAGGATAAACATATTCTTTATGACGAGAAACCCACTTGAAATAAAAATGTGTCTCATGACGACTGTTATGGGTATTAACACTGTTATTGATAAGGAGAGAACAACGTTTCAACCTTCCTAAGTCATCTTCAGGTTAAGAAACGTTGTTCTCTCCTTATCAATAATCGATATAACAACTCGTTCTAATACATAATGTTTGTTTGTTTGTTTTGGAATTTTCTGAAGCTACTCGCGGGCTATCTGTGCTAGCCGTCCTAATTGTGCAGTGTAAGACTAGAGGGAAGGCAGCTAGTCATCACCACCGCCAACTCTGGGCTACTCTTTACTAACGAAAGTGGGATTGACCGTCACATTATCACGGTTGGGAGGGCGCAGCATGTTTGGCGCGACTCGGGCGCGAACCCGCGACCCTCAGATTACGAAGCGCACGCCTTAACGCGCTAGGCCATGCCAGGCATCAATACATAATGAACGATATATGTTTTACGAAAAAAAGCAGCATATCTTTGAATGTTCTTAACATTTCAAGAATCTCGCCTGAGCATGCCATCACAGTAGTAAAATATTGTTAGTCAGTTACATTTAGTATACTACAGGGTGTTCGGAAAGTCACTGTGCACTTATATATTTATTAACGGACATGTTTCAATATAGAATACAGGAGGTAAATATGAAAGACAATTATAAACAATGTTGAAAGTGACCTCCGTTGGCATCAATACAGGTTTGGATCATTCTTATTTTGTTTCTAAACACCGCTATCAGTTGCTGGCTTGAAATAAACTGAATGAATGCTAATTACAAAACTGCACACTGACTTTCCGAACACCCTGTATAATAAGCCTTGGAAGCTATAATTGTAATTAATGCTTATCAATCGGAAAACTACGGAATTTGACTAGGAACGTTTATACATTTCAAACATTAAAAATCATTCAACTTCAGTGAATTAACTTTGGACGCTAGTATTTCCACGTGGATATTCAATATTTTCGTCGGTTTAAAAGTCAGCTTGTGAGCAGTGTGAGGCCAGCCAAGAAGAAACAGTTGCCTAGTAATTTCACTCGTGAACACTGGATTAAAGTTGTCTAACAATATTACTGAAACGGGTTGGAGTTATCCATCTCATACTGTAAAATAATTTCTTGATCACTGAAACGGGGAGAGGTGATGCACATTTTGAATTAATATATTACATGTTTTGTTCTGATCATGAGAAAACATTTTTTTCATAACCGATTTTTAACAACTATACTTCTAATAAAAATCTCACGATTTCAATAAAAAAGAAGAAATAGTGCCATTGCTCATAATTTTTAGAATCAAGAACCTCTATTTAAACAATACAGCAAACATAAAGATCTGGAAAAAGTTTACACAACCCATACCAACGATGTTGTTCATTGTTTCATAAAAATTACCTAATCATCTATTATTTCTTACTAAGTTTAGATAAACTGTGAAATTCAAAACTTGTTCAGTAAGTGACTTTTAATATTTTTACAGATTATTTTGTAAAACATTTTCTGTTAAAATATTTAAAATACCGAAAAAAAAATATTATACCTTTTGATCATGTGACTACTCAGTTTACATACTTAAAAATCACGCCATCTACATAGTTTTTTATTTTCTAATTCCTCAACTGTTTTTAAAGTGAAATTATGTATTTATTGTGTTTCATTATTCCTATAGTTTTTCTAACATTTCTAGCCGTCATATTATTCAGTTGAGCTAAAATAATATAAGTTTACTTTTTTTACTTATCGAGCGACATGATCAGTATAGTTTGCATGTTTAGGTAGTAAAGAGTTCTCACTATTTTAAAATATCACATAAAACTCAAGGTGAATTTAATCTAATGGAGAAAACAGGTATTTATAAAATTGAATAGAATATAATTGTACCTAAATTGGTCAAACTACAAGAAGTTTAAACTTTAAAGTTAGGGCATTCAGCTCACAATCTGCGGATTATGGATTCGACTTCCGTCACCAAACATGTTACTCTCTCGGGGTCCGGCATGGCCAAGCGTGTTAAGGCGTGCGACTCGTAATCTGAGGGTCGCGAGTTCGCATCTCCTTCGCGCCAAACATGCTCGCCCTTTCAGCCGTGGGAGCGTTGTAATGTGCGGTCAATCCCACTATTCGTTGGTAAAAGAGTAGCTCAAGAGTTGGCGGTGAGTGGTGATGATTAGCTGCCTTCCCTCTAGTCTTACATTGCTAAATTAGGGACGGCTAGCACAGATAGCCCTCGAGTAGCTTTGTGCGAAATTCAAAAAACAAACAAATACTCTCTCGGTTGTAGTGATTTTATAACGTGATAATCTATACTACTTTTTATTGGTACACGAGTAGCCTAAGATTTAGAAATGGGTGGAGTTTTCTAGTTGTCTTTTCTTTAGTCTGTCCCTTCTTAATTATCAATGTGGATAGTCCTCGAAAATTGAAAGAGCACGTGATAGTATAAAATAAAATGCTATTACAATCATGAAAACTGTGGTAATATTTTAAGAAGGCAGTTAAAACACTACTTCCACACTACAGAGTTAATAAACTTTGACTAGCTATATTTTGTTTCAATATATCAAATTCTTGAGAGTAAGAATGTTTTAAATATCTTTCTGTTTCGTTGACAGTTTTATTATCGAAATATTTTGAACTCTCTGAATATTTCAACTCTTCATAACTTAGTATAATTTTTATTTAAATTTATTTATGATGATGCCATTCGAAGGACACCATAATGTTAAAAACGTAAACATTTTATTTATTTAGTAATGGTACCAGCAGTACATTTTTACATAATTTTTGATAGGCTAAAATCGTACTTATTAATACTATATTCACAAATTTAAACTTTTTTTTAATAAATAAGTGAAGTGCTGCCTGGAAATAGCTAGCCATAAAATTCATGGGTCACATAGATTAAAGAAAATAAATCAAATAAAAAAATATAAAGACTGTAGATCAGAATACTGATCTTCTCCAAAACAATATTTCAGGGTGAGTACCTATGTTCTAAACCATTAAAGAATGGTTACAGAAATAATGTGTTGAACATAGAAATACTTCACTCAAATGCTGTGGTAGCATAAAGTAACTTTGCTCAGTAATTCTTTCGTCCATTGTCTTTCAGTAAATGCTTCAGATGTGACATTCAATAACGTGTTTCAGTAACAATCTAAACAAGCTAATCCGTAAGAAGCTAAATTTCAAATTTTATCGGAAGCAATGTAGATTTGAAAATATTAAATCAGAATCCATCTAACGAATCGAATTCTCAATCCCGATTCACAATCGGATGATTCTTAAAGCACGTGGTCCTACTTCATACCATATTCTTTACTAATTTTGTTTTGTTCTGTTCTTTGGTTATCATTGTACATCTACAAACCATGCTTTAAAATAACGTTAAACGAAACAATATATGGATCTCTATACCAGATGACTATGCTTTGATGTGAGGACCGAAATTAAGACGTGTGTAAGTGATACACATAAATTGAAAATCGTTGCATTCGGCAGTAATTTATTTGTGTTTAATTTCGATCAACGGAACTAAACCCGAATATTTGCAATTTTTATTTCAGTGAAATGAGCTGCTGTATTCATCTGAAATGATATCAATATTATTCAACACGGAGCAATCCCGGTTCATGCAGTGGAGTATTTGCTGGAGAATGCAATCTTTTGTTTATTCTGAAATATATGCATTGCTCTAAGAAGTCTTGTAACATTTGCAGTCACGATTGGTGAGGGAAAACAAAAGTTATGAAAACTAGAATTCATTATTACACAAAAGCGCTTATTTCATGCTAGCAGTTTGTTTGTTTGTTTGTAATTAAGCACAAAGCTACACAATAGGATATTCATGCTCTGCCCACTACGGATACGTACTATCTAAAGATAACTGTTCAGAAAGCCAAAATTGTAAAAAGGGTTTGTAATAAGAAGAACACACAGATAAACCCACTTTCTTTTGTTAGCCCCCCAGTAACTCAGTGGTATTTCTACGGACTTATACCACTAGAAACTGTGTCATGATACCCGTGGTGAGCAGAGCACAGATAGCCCGTGAGCAGAGCACAGATAGCCCTTTGTGTAGCTTTGTGCTAAATAAAAACAAACAAAACTTATTTTGTTATTATATTCCAAATGGTTTCAGTAGATGCTACTTTACAACTTGCTTTGTTAAAGACAATAACAGATTCATTAAACTGATTAAGCATTTGTGTCTTTAAATTTAAAACCGAAAGCCTATAAAAGGAGTAGAAATACGTCCTATTCAAGGGTATTTTTGTCTTTCTTCTTGATCCAAAATCCTATAACGAAGTAATACTTTCATTCAATTTCTGGTTACCATGTAAACACTTTGGGTAATCAGATCATCAATACGTTTGATAATTGCTAGCACACACGCACACAATTGACTCATAATGATTGAGCATGAGATCGACAAATCATTGAATTTTAAAATTTGTTTAATATTTCGCTTTATTAAAAGCCATAAAGGTAAATTCTCAATAACGATTGTATAATTTATTTCTGTGCAAGTATAAATGTTTGCCTAAGGGCAACACTTTTAACATTAACCATATGTCGTGGCGAAATTGCGAAAGATGCTTCAAACCTTTCACGAAAAGTAACTGCAGTTACAAGACGGCATGATTTGGTCCTCTGTTCTGGCAAATTACACTACTGAACACATGTGTTAACGAAATGAAATCAGTGTCCATGCAGTAAATGTTAACTAGCTGCAGTACTTATAAGGCAGTGCAAGAAAGTAATATTAGAAACAAATACCTTTTGATGGTAAGCTATCCTCTTAGAAACACACAAAAAAATGAGTAGCTACTTCCAATCAATAATACTTCTTTTCTATAAAATAAATCTCTCAGTTTTCAAAGTTTAACAATTTAATTATAGAATTATTTAAGAAATATATTTTCTACAATTTTGACAAAATTGATTTATAAAATACCAGACAATTAAATATACAATAATATCCAGAAAAAATGTTGTGGACACGTAATAATGTAATTTTTTTTATTAAATTATCATAGTTTAAAGATAAATTTTCATTTGATCGTTTTGATTTGATGTAATATTACACCAGTTTGGTTTTATCCACATTTTGTCCGCTAGAAAGTTCTGATGTTCATTGAGTCGATAATTCAGATTTCTGTATTCTTGAATTTTGAAAGTTTTAGTATTTTTTCAAAGTATAATTCCCTATAAAAATTAAAGACATAGTACGGGTTAAATAGGCTTAGATTGTCATAGGAATTTTAATTTTAAATATTCTGTTTTAAATTCCATATTAAATAAAATGTAAACACAAATATTATAATATTAAACATTATACGACAAAATCAAAGTTTATCTGAAAATTACAACTCTAAAGTAATATCAAACATGCCAAAAATAATTGGATTTTGATCAATAAATGTTTGATTTCTTACAATTTAGCATTCAAACGCTCTAATAGTAGTAGCTATGTATTCACGAACGCAAATGAAGTCATATTCTGAGCATTTATATTAGACACACAAAAAACAGGGCCACTTTTCTATGCAAAATTGTATTAAATACGCTACATTGATATTAAATCATACCAAATACCGATGCTTGGAATATACTTTGATATGATGAAATGTAGTCGTTGTCTACTTAACGGCCCGGCATGGTCAGGTGGATTAAGGCGTTCGACTCGTAATCTGAGGGTCGCGGGTTCGAATCCTCGTCGCATCAAACATGCTCGCCCTTTCAGCCGTTGGGGCATTATAATGTGACGGTCAATCCCACTATTCGTTGGTAAAAGAGCAGTCCAAGAGTTGGCAGTGGGTGGTGATGACTAGCTGCCTTCTCTCTAGTCTTACACTGCTAAATTAGGGACGGCTAGCGTAGATTGCCTTCGAATAGCTTTGCGCGAAATTCAAAACAAACAAAGATGCTCCACCATGGATTAATCCAAATATGTTTATAAGAGTTAGTAGTTCCTTTCGTGGATATGGCCTGGTCTAAATGGGTAGTAGTTTTTGTTTTATTTGAATTCCATTGTCGATCGAATTAAAAGTTTTTTTTCTGTTTTTGAAATCAGGTATGCTGTTGTCCTTCTTGCAGAGTGGTAGGAAGTCAAATATTTCGTAGTACGCAAGTGCAAAAATCAAAACGAAACGTGGCGCAATCATAATAAAAGTGATTTTCTGAAAAAGAAATGAGAAACATTTAAGCTGTGTCGATTTATCGAAAAATAACACTACTTTTGAAACTACGTTTACACACAAACTAACCTTTTGTGTTTAGTTTTATGAAATTTTTATAATATAAAATACTTACTGATTGAATGTTATTATTGGTGGGAAAACTTATATTTTATAGATTTAAAAATATATTTTTATCATGTGAACGCCTTTTCCAAAACTTTTT
This sequence comes from Tachypleus tridentatus, assembly GCF_004210375.1. NCBI lineage: Eukaryota > Metazoa > Arthropoda > Merostomata > Xiphosura > Limulidae > Tachypleus > Tachypleus tridentatus. The sequence continues at coordinate 106,619,710 of NC_134825.1, read as the reverse complement.
TTAGTTATAACTAATAACTACAGACATAATACATTACTATTCGGCCGATTATAGTTTTTGTCACTACACTACCTATCTTGTCTTTTAGGAATTGTAATAACATTATTATGCACTCGTCTTTAAAATCATGAAGGGTCTAGATAAAGAATGTTGTGTTAAAAATATAGTAGACCTAGAAATGATGTTTTATGACGAGAACAATTGAATGTTTTTATCAACGTCCTCAAGAAAGCCGTACTTATACTGTCTATTCATGAATTTGTTATGTTGAAATGGAATACTTTCTTTTACATTATGATTTAAGCAGTTCATGTAGGGTGAGATTGCTGAACACCTTCGTTCAATGTCGACAAAAACACCAAATTTAAGCAGATTGCCTGGCGTTATACCAAGTGTTTATCTTCTGTTTTGAATATGTTAAACATGTTTAGTATTTACCACTACGATATATACTTCGTAACATTCAATTGAAACTTTGGATTGCACTAAACTAAGGAGAATAAAGTTTAGACACTGGAATTTTTATTTAATATGGACACCAAATATGAATTTTCAACGAAAATATGTATCGATAGCAAATCCGTGATGAGAAGAAAACCCACTTGTAGAGAAAATTAGATGATGATGACCGAAGAAGATCGAGACATTGTTCGCTCCTCTACATAGTGTTTTATGTTCCATACCAGCCGTTTTTACATATATAATTATCGATAGCAAAGTTTACACATGTCATCATCCTAGTTCCATTAATAAATTTCAGGTTTGGTACATGTTGCAAAAGTATGTTCTTGCAATATATATGGTGGGTGAATGTTAGCGTGACAATGATAAATTAAAATCTGGAGAGTTAAGTTAATGCCATGCTTGTATACTCAGCATGCCAAACAAGGTATGGCTTCACCAATAATGAACGGCCATTTTATATATTCACCATTCACGATTTCTAATTTTGCGATGTGTACACATTTTTCAAATGAGTTTTAACATATGATATGTTTATCAAGTATGAAAAATTTTTCATTTGTCATTGTTGCAATGGAAGAAACCATGGCTGCAAGTTTACTGGTGAAATATTGGTAACACATTCTTTTAATACAAATGTCTTACCACATTGACTCTCCTATGGTACATGTCCCTCTCCATCCATCTTATTCCTGAAATGTTCTATCAAGATTTTGATGATTTTTGAAGGACACTCTCTTTTTGATTACCTCCATGTTGGTATAGTTGTCTTATTTGGCTCCTTTGTTACACATGTGATTTCTCTGTTGTTGGGATCTTCTGGGGGAGATCCTGTATTGACCCAAATTCGTTTGCCACTTATTTATCTTCTGGACTTATGTATGACCCATTTTCTACAAAGGTCTCTTTTTGGAGATATTCAGGAGACTCTAGAATCCTCTACAGAATCAGTGGGACGGCAACAGGTTGTTTCATTGGTGGCTGACTGTTTGTCTCATCCTGAACCTAGACAATTCCACATTACTGATTTCTGTTCTGCCCCAACATGGCTTGTTACCAGTTTCTACCTTCAGGATTAAGTCATCTTAATATATGACACACCATCAACAGCACCAGTGAATATCCTGTAGGTTCTGATCTGGTGGGAGCTTGCTTGACTGATTTTCTACCCATATTGTGCAGTTTTTCCACCAATGTTTGTTTTAGTTTGTTGGTATTAAAAAGACTTGTTCTCTGCTTCCTTTCCCTTTCTCTGTTATCTCAGGTCCTCATATCCTTTCTGCTGCCTCAAGATGTAACCACCAGTCAACGTCTGTCCGAGGCAGTACAGAATGTCTTTTCTATAAAACCATCAAACTTGTACCTCATCGCTCTCCAGAGTTTTATTCCAGGCTGTTTGTGGTACCCAAGAAAACTGGGAATTGGTGGCCTGTGATTGATCCGTCTCTCCTCCCTCAATTTTTAGTTTTGCTTTGCATTACAATGGAGTCTTTTACATCCCTGGATTGGCTTTTTATCCAGGTCTATGGATGCTCTAGGTAAGTGTCTAAAATGTTTATCTGCACATTCCTATGTCTCATCAGTTAAGGCGTTATCTTTGGATTGCTCATTGTGTGTTAATATATCAGTTTCTTGTCCTACCTTTTGAGCTTGCTTTGGCAGCATACGTCTTTCGTCGAATGGTCAAGGTTTTTACTTGACATATGCTTGATTGTTGGTTAGGTATACACCATTACATGAAATACTGGCTTCTGTGAGCTTGTTCTAACTTGGAGTTTTCTCATCACATTTATCTGATTCTTTTGGAAGCAGCTTTTGTGAGTTGGTTGATCAAGTTGGAGAAGACATGACTTATATGTACTCAGTGTATCATCTACTTGTGTGTCTTTTCCAACATTCAATTCAGTCAAGCCCAACCTTCTCTATGACTCTATCTGATGGAGCTTTCAGTTTTCCATCTCCTTATGCCCCCTCTATTTCTGCTCATGAGGTGCTATTGCTTTTAGGGATGTGGTCTTCTATGGAAATCCTTATCCCTTTGGGTCAAATGTATATAAGGTTTTTCCAATGGACTCTGTATGACCAATAGAACCTTGCACAGGATCGCTTGGATGTTCTTAGTTCCCTTCCTTTTTAATTCGTTGACGATTTTCATGTCGGTAGGAGTTCTACTTCCTTCTCCTATATTTGTATATCTTCACGAATGTTTACCTCCATGGCTGGGTGGGCATTGATCTTGTATGCGTACATCCAAAATGACTGAGGTATCAAAAATGCTCTGGCGACTATTACAATGCCTTTGTTTTAGGACAAAACTTGCATATTATATAAAAGAAATCAGATCAATTCAGTCACACCAAAATCGGCATACTGCAAAGAAAGTAAGGCCTATAATAAACTTGGGCACATGTGATTGTAATATACAGATATATCTAAGACAATTGAAAGAAAAAATGCTTTGACAGCTCAGAAAATTCATTTGCTGTACAACATACAGGGACGTACCTAAAGTATTTGGCACCCAGGACGGATCCTTCCTTTGGCACTCCCCCATAAATAATTATAAAATGTAAACATAGAGGAAAATATAGTATGTTTGCAAGTAGATATTTGAAACAGTACAGTACTGTTGTAAGGAAGTTAAAATAGGAAGAATGTAGGGTATTAAAATTCAGTGAACAGAAAGCACTGCGTTTTATTTTATACAAAAACATAGGAAATTTAATCTCAGTTCTCAGCCTGTTCTTCAAAAGTAAATAGAAAGGATTCACAATCTCTGCTTACGAGTCTTAATTTCTGAAAATTGATCAATTACCTCATCAAAATTCATCTTCTTTGCATATTTATGTTAAATTGAAAGTAAAGTGAAATTTGTTAATCTTGTTTGTCTCATGAATGAACAAAATAAGTTTTTTAATCAATTCCAATTTGGGAAGACTTCTTTCACATGGAAAAACGTTAGACTCTTTGACAATCAAAAAGAATCTCAAATACAATGACAAGCTTGGCAGAGAATTACAAAACTCTCATTTCATAACAAACTTCAATGCTGTACATTTATTTGCCTCTTCAACACTGATTTTGGGAGCTTCCAAATACCTCTGAAGCCATTCAATTTCCACACCGATATCTGCATCAAATAATTCGTCGAAAATTTGAGTCAAATTTGGAATACACTTCTGAATTTCTTCTTCTGTTGCAACAACCAAAGTGTTTGGCTGAATAATAGCAAAAAATTGACATGATTTGATCCCCTGCTTAGAATGAATCTTCAATTCTTTATGAAAAATTTCTTTCAGGATTTAATACCAGAAATAAAGGTAACTCAAAAAAGATAAATCGCAGACAGCAAAATATGAGCTGAGCCTCTTTTCTTCACATTTTATTTGGGATTGCACAGTACTACAAGAGATAAGGTCAGCTTTTCAAAATGTACTTTCACTGGGTTCACAGCGTCGTCTTGTTTGGGAAAGTATTTTGACTATCATGTCACGAAAGAATATATTCTCTCTAAGGTTCCAGAAAGTCCCACATGAATAAATGCTTCCAAATGAGTGCACTCTACAAAGGTTTAGAAAATGATTTGCACAAGGCACAAATAAAGCCTTGGGATTAATCTCGCTGGTATGTGATTATTTTGGGGGTTAAGTGCAAACGCAAGGTTTATTAAAGCAGAAAACAGTGAGCATTACTCACAAGTAACTAGACCAATGACAAAATGAAAATTAACAGTATATCCAGTAAATAAATAAGTAAAGTTTCAAAAAGTGGTTCTCAAACTTTTTTCAACCAGATATCCATTGAGTTATCAAATTATCAACCCAGAGAAGCAGAGACAATTATCAATACCATCACATTAACGCTAATTCAGTACAGTGTGGTATAATGCTAGCTATTATAGTTGATATCATCATTTATTAAGCAGTAAGCATTAACAACATATTACATGACACTACACTGGACATTGTAAAACTGCTGAAACTGAGATGACTTGACTAAGCCAATAAGCACTAGTAGTAATGTAAATCTGAAACGGTGTTTACTATATTAAGCACCTGAACATTAACACATCTCCATGCACTCACATCATCACCCTCTCTGTCTTAACGTCACCATGTAGTTGCATTAAAAATCATGCAGACATATCACCACCACCATTGTAAGATCACCACATAATCATCATAAAAAATCTCACGCAATCATACATATCATCGCTACTTCAGTAGCCATGGCTGTAAGAAAAAAGTCAAGTGCAAAGTGTGACTTTCTGTGTCATTTTTACTGATAATGAGTAGTCACAGGAACAACCATTCATAAACATGAGTTTCTATAACATCACGACACTGGTATAAGTGGCATGTTATTGATATAAACTATGCTTTATCATAATTATTTAATGTATGTGGAGTTACAGTGTGAAGTGAACAAGACATGGAATTTCTGTTGCAACCAACTAGCTATACTCAACAAATTGATGACTAAAGTGCCAACAAACGTTCGCCTTTCGATATAATTTTTATTAAATACTTACTTCTTCGTTTGTAAATATTATGCTCTCAATAAAAAATTTATAGTTGAAATTTACATTAAGCTGTTGTAATAGTATAAACATTTTTAAATTTCTTTCCTTACTTTGTCAAATTTTTCATTTGGTTTGAAACTTTGTACTGGTATGACAACTGTCTAGATGGAACCCCCTTCCTGACTGTCATCCGAGGCGGACTAACCCCTTGCATCCCCTTAGTACCCCACTGGCAACAGAACTTGTATATCGCTAAATACGAATTCACCAACACCAAAATCTGCATAGTCCAAAAATTGAAAAGTTTATAATTAGTGGCACAATTAGAATGGGTGTCCTGAATAAAAAGTATTTCCCCCTTACGTTTACTTCCATATAATTATATTTAGTGTTATGACTGATTGATATTATGAAGTTACCAGAATGGTGTAAACGCCCTTTAGTTTAAACAAACTATGTCGTGTCTCTCCCATTTTGCCCCGGATTGCTTGTTCGTTTGTTTCGAATTTCGCGCAAAGCTACACGAAGGCTATCTGCGCTAGCCGTCCCTAAGTTAGCAGTGTAAAACTAGAGGGAAGACAGCTAGTCATCACTACCCACCGCCAACTCTTGGCTGATTCTTTTACCAATGAATAGTGGGAGTGACTGTCACTTTATAACGTCCTCATGGATGAAAGAGCGAGCATGTTTGGTAAGACGGGGATTCGAACCTGCAACACTCGGATTACGAGCCGAGTGCCTTAACCACCTGGCCATGCCGGGCCACGCCATTGCTTGCCCTGTAGGTTAAAGTGCACGTGTCACAACATTCGAGCATTATTTTTAAAATTTTTAAGTAACATTTTTACTACATACTTCGATGAGACTGGCATCAAAACATAGTTTATAATTTAGATCTTAAAATTATATAGGTTTTAATTTTTTAATTTAAAAGAAAAGTGTTAAGTATCGGATTTTGTGCACATAACACCTCCAGCTGTCTTATTGCTCAGTTTCGGTTTTACTACACCCACCATACAACATGTACAAGTATCTAACGAATTGGAAACTCGAATTTGAGATATAGACAAGCTAAATATAAAATAAGAACCTCTATGATTTGCTGAAATAGCAATATATTTAGCAAATGCACTAGAGAAGCTCTACCTTTCAAATCAATTATTTGAAAATTCTTAACTAGTACCACCTGCTACGCAGTAGCTCACATTTATAACCAATAGAAAGAGAATTTTCCCCTCTATGTAATTCTGACAGTTGCTTATACCTGACTTGAAGGCAAATGAAAGAATTTTGCCCAAACTGTAGATGTGCGATAAATAAGTCGTTTCTCTGAATAACAATGGAATTTTTTTCAACCCACATGCACTTTACTGAAAAACCTTACTAAATTACAAGGATTTTGAGGATACTAATAGTGTAATTTTATATTTTTCAAAAGTTAATGTTTGATGCATAATGCGTACAAAAATTATCTTTACACCCCCACCCGCAAATCTAAACAAGACTTAAGATAGTATGCATGCACGAGTGCAGAATTTCGTAACACGAGTACGCACTCGAAATAAATGTTTTTCAATGTATTTTTCATTTAATTTCTATGTTTTACGAAATATAACTAAAATTAAAACATTTGTGAGTAAACAGTAATATGCATATTTATACACATATGTAATGTACGGTAGCTGAAATAGTATACTCTTACAGGTAGCGCAAATAGCCTTCGAGTAGCTCTGCGCGAAATTAAAAAACAAACAAACAAACTTTTATAAACCAATACATAGTTACGTCTACTGCACTTGTGTTATTCTAATTATCTAAACTAAACTAAATTTAAAATCACATTATACTATACTACATTGAAAACTGACAACTTTAAAAGAAGGTGATAGTAAATTTTATAAGTATGTGCCTAAATAACACCATACATATACGATGCAAAATTCGACAGACATCAAATAGATGAGCAGAAGTACTGAAACACCTGAAAAGCAAGTGGATTGGTGAGACTCAAAACCTATAATGACTATTGGACCAGCGCAACTTTGAAGCATATAATAAATTTTTCACACATCCTAATTGTGACTTTATTACCCTTGGAAATTTATTTTGCAAGTGTTGTAGGAAACATAAGTCGCTTACTCTAATATTGTATTCTTGGAGCAAGGATATGTATAAATGACACTTTTCTGTCTTGCACGTGCGTTCTTGCTCTCTAGGGTGTCGTATTACGACGTGCCGTACGCTAATATGGACTAAAACGTGTTATTAGAGGTCTGTGATTTCAACTTTATTTACAGTAGGTTTAACTTTAGATGTTGAAAGTAAAATAAACAGAAAATTTATGAGATGTGTTTAACAGTTGATACTCTTAGGGTACGTATTTGAAACCTTGTAATTAATGATGAACCAGAAGACACAGATGTTCATTTTATTTCTGATTTTACAAATTTTCTTTTCATTATATATTATGAGTTTTCTAAATTCTGAAGAATCAAGAAATAAATGTAATAACAGATAAAATATAAAGTTTTAATGAAAAAGTTATAGATTCATTTAAAAAAGTTCTAGAGGTTATACAAGTGAAAAATAAGATTTTTTCTGACAAAGAAAAGTGTTATTACTCTCAAAATGAAAATCATTTTGCTCTTGTACTAGCTAAAAAAGAATCGACAAATGCACGGATAAATATTAATAAGAAATACTTCGTTAAAAAATTTGATTTTTCGTGAGCAAAAAACCTTGTAACGTTTAATAAAAGTCTACCAAATTTTGTGAAGATACATTTAATATATTAGAAGTTATTAATATGTAAAATGTAATGAGTACAAATTGTTATGAGTCTGGTCCAATGGGCCTGGGCAGTGTTCATATATTTAATGCCTTCCAGTGACACTTACCACTAGAAACTGGGTTTTGATACCTATGGGAGGCAATGCACAGATAGCCCACTGTGTAGCTTTGTGCTTAGCTTACAAACAAAATCTTCCCTTATCAGGAATTCTAAACTTGTTTGCTCCTTGAATTTAAGGGTGCAGATACTATTTGACAATTATAAAAGTGTCTTCACTTAATGGTGATAGACAAAGTTGCAACAATGTGTAAGATAAGGCCTAACTCTTTCTTAATGCAGCTACAAAGTTAACTTTCTGGCATAAACCACAATTTCTGTGTATGAAGAAAAAACAACAAAATATTCATTCCAAAAACTTCTTGAGGTGGAGTTTGTATTCACTTTTATTGGTCTAATTCCCCTGATGGGACAAAGTAAGTTTATAAACTTACACTTTAACATTTTGTTTCTTATCACTTCACTTTTTTAGAAGATTCATGATCGCCAGGTTCAGTGAAGATGAGCTGAATCCATTGTTAGCATGCAAGTTGGTTCAATTTGCAGCTTCTACATTTCTCTCTGTTGTTGTTGGAGTGCCTTATTTCATCAACTCCGTCAGGGTGGGCCATGATTCTACCCCTATTTGTGAGTACATCAATCCCTGACATCAGCTTCTTGACACATTGGCACTCAGAATAGATTCTGTTGATATCCAAGGTTCCCACTGCTCAGTAAAAATTTCAGCAGTGTCAGCTGCGGGGGCTCGGTTTCAAGAAATTCTGGATGTGTGATAATCTTAATCATAGGTTTAAAAGCTCCGCAGGTGTTTGAATTACAACTAGTTATTCAGTTCATATTGTCCCCCTATTATCTGCTCAACCTTTAAGGTTTTCCTCTCTTGCAGTTCATTGATATTTCGAATTTAGTTCTAGGATTATCTAAGTATAGTTGGTTTGGGGGAAGTAAGATAGTCGAGTCTTGTTCTTTACTGTTTTTATTATTATTAGTTGTTGGGCCTATGAAGATAGGAGATTGGTGTTTAGTCATCAATCTTCCTTGTCTATATCAATGCCTATATTTTCCAAGGGTTAGAAGATAACCATTCCACAATCTATGTTGATTTTATTACTGGTATTTTTGGTTGTAATTGGTTCTTATCTGTATATTGCCTTATCATGGAAGTCCCACCATAATAGTATTTGGGGCGTACAAGGGTCAGGTACAGCAGTTCCAGGTTTTTCCTTCAATCTTATATAGGATTAACATAGGTTCTGTTGTATTGTAGAAGTTTTCTAATTTCTTCATACTGTACACACACCATTCTGGTTGTTAGACCATCACGTGCTGCCTCTACTTTCAGGCACAGCCCAAGCAGATTCCCTTTTGGGATTGATATATATATTCTTACTCCAATTCAACGTGTTGCCATTGTGAATATTTTTTTATTTTTCATCTCATCTCCCATCCTCTATAGAATATAGAATAAGATGCCACACTTTTACTTACCTCTCTTTTTCCCACTGTACGGATGCTTCTTTCTCTTCTGGGACGAGAACACAAGTGATCCCGTTAATGATCTTTAATTGACCAGGAATTGTACATATTTATTTCCTGATACTTCCAGTTTTATTAATCAGAGTCGTTCTCTGATCTAGAGGAGTTAAATTGGGAAGCTATTATAAATTGTGTTCCTCCATTGCTGCCTCATTAGAGTTTCATTCTCTTCATGAATGTCTTGTTTTAGAGATGGGGCACATAGAGTAGATATAGAGGACAAGTGTTTTTGTTCTTCTTGCTCTTCAACAGGCAAATTCACATGGTCTGGGCTTCTTAAGGGGTCTTCTTATTCTCAAATTTTGGATCTATTTTCTCAAGACTAATATTATTTTATCACTCTACAAGCTTGCCATGTTCCATGGGTAGTGCATTTGGTAGCAGATCCATTATATAAATCTAAACAGATTCTATCAACAGTTTTTTGCTGCATCACAAGTTTCAGTTGGGTTACCTCTTATATTGCAACTCTAATTAGTGGGTTAGCCTCTTACTGGATCACACCAGTACTGGAAATTTTGTCTCCAGTACCTTAACTTTTGGCCTTCACAATAAATATTTTCCATCTAAACAGAACAAGATTACCACTTTCAACCTTCTCTTCACTTCACATGCTACACAGGGTGCAAAATATGATTTGTTTCAACCCATTATCAGATCCTGTTGATCACACCTAATTGTTGGTTACAGCTGATTTTTTGCTTCTGTGGTGCTTTCTGATGTGTCCAACTCTTCCACTTATTTTTAGGCTCTCTCTGTGAAGACAGCTATGATTGGACATGATGTATCCAGCTATGCTTCTGCAATATATATTATGCTGCCTTTCATATGTTAATAGGGTTTAATTTCTACAGTTGACATATACTTGGCTCAGTTTCCGCTTTGTTTGAAAGTCATTTTTCTCATAGATAATAACATGCCTATCGATAGTGTTGTATCGCAAGGTTTAACCTTTTGCTATCAGTGGTGTGAGTCATAACTTGTTGTTTGACTTGAATCTTTGACAAAGGTTTTTCATTTTCCACAACCATCATTGTTTACACTAGTATTTTCCAGATTCCTCACACCATTTTATGTAATTAGTCCCAAATAACCATTCTAGTTACATAATTGGTCGATTCAAGTTGCATGTTTTTCTGCATCCTTTTTGTGGCCTGACTGTTATATGCCATGCTTTTACCCACAGGTTTATTTTTCATAGGTGCTCGACTAGGGATGAATTGATTTGTACTGTTTGTTCACAGACCACTTTCTCAGACCAGTTCTGCATATCCAACACCGTTAGACAGGAAAGGTTTTTTTTCTTTTCTCCATTTCATCTGATTATTTTTCTCTCTATGTCAAATCAGATTTTGATTTTGTTCATGCTCAGTGAGGGTCTTGAAGGTTTAGTTGCCTGCCCGTATACCTTTATCCTGGTCTCTCTTTGAAGGTAATATCTTCTGGAAGTGACATCTAATCAAATTTCTTTTTTCGATGTCCTTAACAGCCCAGTTGAATTGTCCAGTATATGTGACTATGCAGACTAGTATGCGGAACCTCCCCTAATACATTTAGCTCACATTATGTGTTTGACCTGACAATCTCTTCATCTGAGGGCTTTTGTCTACTCTCGATTGAGCATAGCAGGTGTTTGTGACTTGTTGGTAATGGTTTCTCTGATAAATGAACAACAAGAGCTCCACTTATTTTTAAAATAATATATATATACATATACTGGAATCAGTTTAACGTATGTAGAAGAAATACTTTATATTATAGTGATCATAGACATATCATTAACACTATATATAGTTCTCTTCTTCTTGCCAAAACGTTTACTTAGAACTGTTCGGTTGCTCTAAAATTTCAGTTGACGAGCTGAGCTGTCTTCCTCTATTTCTATCGCACTAATATTCCGTGTATAATTCACTTACAATTTTCTCGAGTTATCACAGTCGTATACTACTTTTCCAGCAAACATTTTACCTTATTTTTTTTCAAAATACCCCCTGTTCCTTTTGTTTAAGTGCACTCAGGATGATTCAGCTATTTATTACCACACTTTGAAGGAATAAAGTATTTTGTTTTTCCTGTTAATTTTACTCTTACATAAACTTATATATTAATCAGTGATGATATATTAAATATTAAGCCTATTACTTCTACTGAAGTTAACTTCACGCCAAACTTTTCCTTAGTTGTGACTTTAAACTCTTCTGCTACTGTATGTCTGCTGTTTTCTACTCATCTCATACTATTTATATGTTTATTACTCAGTCGTTTGTTCACTATATTCTCAACATCAATGACCTACAAGCATAACTTCCAATAGTTGTTTGCTTTTAATTCTATTGTAATGAAAAAAAAATAAAAGAAGAGTACACCAGGGACGTGTCCTCTCTTCATGTCTATTTACTTTGTACCCAGAAAATATCTTTAGTAGCATTGAGAGTAATAAAGCTATTTAAGATATGCTGATGACACTGTAGTGACAGCCGGAACAGAATAAGACTTACAAGATATTTTTAATAATGCAAATAACACAGGAAGAAGGTATGGAATAAGATTGAATGGTAAGAAGAGAAAGAGCCATACTGATAAGTAGACACAATAATAAGTAAGAAATTAAGTTGAAAACGAAAAAAAAAAGACATACAACAAGTATAGAAATTCATGTACTTGGGCTGGACCATAACAGATGATGCAAAATGTGAATATGAAATAGCAAAGAGAATTCAGGTTTCAAAAAGTGCCTTTAATAGTACGGAAACAAGTTTGACATGAAAGAACATAATTGTAAAATGAAGAAAAAGAATCATAAAGTACTTTATATAATGAACTCTATTATATGATTGTGAAACATAAATCTTGGCACAAGCATTGATTAACAAACTAGAAGAATTTGAGATGTGGGTGTACGAAAAGATGATGAAAATATCCTGGATAGACAGGGTAACAAATGAAGAGATTCTCAGTATGGCGAATGTAAAAAGATGTGTTGTACCAACCGTCAGAAAAAAAAAAGAGAGCATATTTTCGCCATATCATGGCACGAGACAACACCTACTGAGTCAAATAGAAGAGAAAAGATATAGAAAAGACCAAGAGCAGTGTGGGTAACAATATTAAGGAGTGGACAGTTTTCATGAATCCTTAAGTATAACAATTTTATTTAAGCAACGTTTACCCCCCACTTTTTTCTGTACTGTATCAAAATCCTTCTCCGATGATATTTCATTAGTTTCTAAGTATTTCATCTTGAGCGAAACGTTTGTAATAATTTGCTTAAATACTTCAACAATTATATTAAATATATAATAAAATAGTTTTGGTTTTTTTTTTATTATTTTTGTACAGAGTTTCAGTTACCTCTCCGAGTTTCTGTAACTTAATTTTATTACCATATTAAACTATTTTACATGTGAAGCACCGTTTGTTATTGGTTAAGAGTACTAACGAAGAACAGGTTTGGGCCTTGGAACAATTTTTACGATCAAGGTTTTGGTTACTTAAGTCAATAACATCACCCAGAAAATAATGATATAGAACATACTCAGGAACACAGATTTTTTATCTTCGTGATGACGAGAAACCCACTTGAAGTAAAAATATATCTCAGACGGGCTGGTATGGGTATCAACGCTTTTACTCATAAAGCAGAGAACAACATTTCGACCTTAGGTCATCTTCAGGTTAACTTAATACCTATGCTAGCCATCGTGAGATACAGATTTTTACCTTTGACACAGCGTCCATAAATAACGTGTCGGTCACTTAAGTTAATCATGCCACCATGTTGACTCTTCATATTTGACAAACGATTATAAACAGCTAACAAAATCCGTGTAAAAACCTGAACTAAACAGACAGATCTTTAACTGGATAAAAATTAGTGATGTTAATGTCACGGTTGATTTCTTATACTATAATACATTCAACTCCAAAAGACGATGAGAGGGAAAGAACAAAAAACTGTATTTTATATATTAATGACGTCATAATTTAATTTTTGTGCTAAGTTTGGTAAACAAAATACAGTAATGTGACATTAATATCCATTTCCTAAAATATGGTTAGCTTTGACTAGTTTATTCGGTATCGATTACAAAGTACAGTGTAGAAACTGCAAGGTTAAGTAAAAAGAATCTAATTAGGTCATACAGTTTTTTTAAGCCTGTCGGAAATTGTAACAATTATATAACAGCATATCGGAATAATTATTACTTCCGTTATTTGATGTAAACAACATGATATTCTTGTATATGTTGAAACGGCTGGTATGGGTAGAGAAAGCTCTATGTAGATCTTTCTCTACCCATACCAGCCGTTTTTTACACATATATTTTTCTCTACATATGGGTATTCTCGTCATCACGAACGTGATATTCTTATTAAATAATATGTATTTTGAAGAACGGTAATGGAAGATTACAAATCTTCCATGTGCATATAACAGTGTTTCCTAATACCACAGTTACTCGTTGTTAAAGGTGAATTTTCAACAAATTTAATAGTTGCATTAAAAACTGTACTTTGGTTACGTATAATTCCTCTGTGGTTGTCATATTTTTAAACACTTTAGTTTTTGAGTAAAAAAATGAAGCAAAATATGCAGGTTCTCGAACTCAAGTTCTTCTCGGTCGTTTGGCTGTTTCCGTGACGCTTTACAACTATGACGTATAGTCGCAAAACACGCTTCGTTGCGCGCCGACCATTTTGTTCCTTTCAGTGCTGGTGTTTTATGTAAATATATCGGTGCTTTTTTCAAATTACATACTTTGTGAGACTATTTTTATGTTGTCTTTATTGCTACTTTACGTTTGTTTTATGATAACATAGTTTACTGCGTTGCTTATGTTTGTAATAACGGTTCGGCATCGGGCAAAAGCTTCTTTTCATTTCCGTGCAAGGAGAAGGAACCGGCAAGGCGGCGACAGTCGGTGCGTATGGTCAAAAGGAAGAACTGGACTCTTTCACACCATGCAAAGCTTTGTCAAGATCACTTTGACATGTTTTGTGTCGGATCTCACTGTTTTGCATTCCGTGGGTTTCAAGCCAGGCAGGTTGAGACTGAAAAAAAAAACCATAGGCAGTAGACAGGATCGTCCCCACCATCTTTCCTCGTGTAGAGCTGAGGACTGATCTCAGCCTGCTGCATACAGGTTCCACCCCTCTGAAGACATCCCTTGCCATCACGAAAAGAACAAATGTGTGCAGTATAAAGCGATAAACAATAACTAGTATAATATAATAATTTAAAAAAGTACAAGTTTTTGAAGAATGTAACTAGACATACACATTTCACATTCATGAGCGTGTTTTGCGTTTGTGGCACCTGAAAGTCAGTGAAACCTTGATTTCCTAGTCTAGACTGTGGACAAATCTATCCCAAATAGAGTATATTCCAAGTTTAAAAGCTGGTAGATCATTCTGTAGATGTTTTTGTATCATTTTTACATATGGAAAAGTTTGAAGAATTCCATTTTTCAAAGTTAACATTTCAAGATAAATTGAAATAAGAGTATGTCTTGAACATGTTATAGTAATCAAGTACATGTTATGTATTTTAAAAAATAAACATTGTAGACTTGTAAACAATCAAATATAAACTCCATAACATATTTCCATAACTCATCCTAATAAAATTAATCTTAACGCAGTACTTTCACATTGTCATATTAAATATAAATCTCATAAACCTCATAAAGCATGTTGTTTTAATATATAATCTTATTTCTTCAGTATCACTCACAGTTCCGTTACTCTCGCTCGTGGAACTGTCCTCATCATTAGAACTAGTCAGATCTGTGTCAAAAGTAACTGTTCTAGGTTCGTTCAGAGTAGGTTCGAATTGATATGGCGCTACTCGACACTGTTCAGAACACAAAGTCAAAACAGACTCCGCCTCTGTTTCTCCGTATGCACTAGCCATGTTTATTTACATTCAACGCACTGGCGTTGGCGGTTTGTTTGGCAACTATTACGTCACAGTACTTTTCCTAGCGGCAAACGTAAAAACTAAAACGTTCGGATTGCCGCTCGGAAAGGGCTCTTTCTGTACCAAGTTCTATGTTTTATTTATTGACACATTTGTTTTATAAAAAATGTGAACCTGCAAAATTAATCAGTATCAGTAGTTCTTTTGACTGCAAAGTTTTCTTTTTTCTGTAAAATTCATCTTTAATACGCCAACTATTATAACATGGATTTCAAAAAAGAGTAATTGATAGAATTTGTTTAATGCAACGTCATGTAGGAGTTCAGACTAATAAAAAACAAGTTACATAGTTTCAATGATTATAACTTGTGATCTTACTGGCCATTTGTGACAACATTTGCTTTCAGCACTATTCCTGTCTATTCCTACATCTTTCTCCAGTAGAGTAATATGAATTTAGGAAGGAAAATATTTTAATGTATATAATAACTTCGGACTGACATGGCCTAGCGCGCAAGGCGTGCGACTCGTAATCCGCGGGTTCGCGTCCGCGTCGCGCCAAACATGCTCGCCCTCCCAGTCGTGGGGGCGTTATAATGTTACGGTCAATCCCACTATTCGTTGGTACAAGAGTAGCCCAAGAGTTGGCGGTGAGTGGTGATGAC
This sequence comes from Tachypleus tridentatus, assembly GCF_004210375.1. Lineage (NCBI taxonomy): Eukaryota > Metazoa > Arthropoda > Merostomata > Xiphosura > Limulidae > Tachypleus > Tachypleus tridentatus. The sequence goes on along the minus strand of NC_134825.1, from coordinate 106,603,757 downwards.
TAGCTGCCTTTTCTCTAGTCTTACACTACTAAATTAGGGACGGCTCGGTGCAGTGGGCTAATAACCTACTCACTTAAATACCTGTTGAAGAATCCGCAAGCGATTGCGGCCCTATGTTCCTTGATGGAATCTAATGGTGATAACTAACTAACATATAATAACTTTAATTTAATAAAACACCAAAAATTATGTAAGTATGTGTACTTCAGGTCAGCAGAAGTGTGCTAGGTAACTGACAAGAAAAAAAATATAATTATATTTCAATTAAAAATAATCGTTTTAACTGAACTTATGCTAAAAAAAATATCGCAACAGTATAAAGTTTCGAATAATAAAATTCGAAAGGTGGTAAAAATTAAAGACCTCAAAGAACAGAAAATTCTACCGAAATTTAACTTAAGAATTAGGAAAGTTTATATGTAGAGTTTATGTGAAGAAAGTTAATCAAATCTTAACGATTTAAAAAAAATTAAATTTGAAAATGGGGGTGATGATTTTCAAACAAATACATAAAGATCTATGTTTAATTTCACGAAGTTCCTAAAACATCAATTTTTTCGTAGCGCGAAAGTATCATAGAGTGATAATAACACGTTACGTGCTTTGATTTTGAATACTGTCTTTACTATATTGTTAAATAACAAGCGTTCAATGAATGTTATTAGTGAAAAATGAGATACACAGAGGATTTTAAAGATGAAATGATGTAATAGCTGTAAAATTAACAAAATATCAACAGCAATAAGTTCATTTTCTTCAAGATATTAAAAAGGTTAAATAACTCAGTCTCTCCTTATTTAATTCCTTAAAATTAAACGTATTTAACTAAGCAAAGCTATCGCTTGTTTTATGAAGTAAGTCATGATATTTTAACATTGATCTCACTCTTGTAAAATATTTACTGCTGTACATTTATTTCAATGGCTACGCTTGTTTTTTGAATGGTTTTCTTTTTTACTTATGTCATATATTTTTGACTATGTACTGCACCTATTCTTGGGATTTATAGAAGATTCTTGAGAGTAAGAATAAAAAAAATATTTGTTTTACGAAAATGATATCGCGTTCGAGAAACTCGCGTGATTCGTATAAAAGCAGCTAGTTGAGAAACAGTAATAGAAGAATATTCTTATTGGTCAGCAACAGTCAATGTGCTATAGGCCTGGGAAGCTATAATTGTGATTAACGCCTATTAATCACAAAACTACAGAATTTGACCAAAAACGTTCAGAGATTTCGACATTGCAAACCGTTCAACTTCAGTAAATTCAGACGTTAGCATTTCTTCGAGGACATTTAATATCATCATCGGTAAACGACAGCGGTGTGAAACCAACCAAGCTAGCTAGCTTGAAAGAGGTGAACGTTAATTATTAATTCAGAATTATTTTTCTCGTCGTGGACTTTGATCTGTTCTTCTATATTGTGGTACATTTTGTTTATTATTTATTCAGGTTTAGTAACATGTACTTTTATGGTTATTTTAAAGATAATAAACGTGTGTGTTCGTAATGTATTGTATACATAATTCCAAAAAGCTAATGTTTCGTGCAATCTTAACAAGAATACTTGTTTTATGTAGGACAAAAGCCTCATTTCCATATTTAACTGACAGATATAAGAAAGTTAATCGTCATGTCTATAATCTAAAAAAAAAATACTATTTACCCATACAGTCTACAAAAGACATTTAAACTGTAAGACATTTGAAGCAAGTTTTGAACTTGCCCTATTTGAACTTTATTATAGCTGTTTTCAAAGCTGTGCTTCATTACAGAAAGTTCAAGTCATTATGTGACATAAGTGCGATACCTAAGGTTTGTACAAAAACGGATAAAAAAAGAGAGAAATGAAACACTTGAAAGTCAACAAATTATATACATATAATAGTAATGTCTGTTGTATGACCATGTAAATTTTTTGAAGGGCGAAGATACATCGGCACTAACATAGAGTTTCATGAGGTGCATGCGGAGTTACATGCAAATTTTCAGTTTTGCGTTTTTGGTTTAAATGAGCATTTTTACATTTTCACCACTTCCTCACCTCCTTAGAGTGAATATTCATCAAATTTGGCATGAAGGTTTGTTGGGCCCATGTGGAGATAGAGGCAAATTTGCGACTTCTTATCTTGTGTTTTGCTGTGTTTAGGGGCATTCTTGCTTTTTTTTAAAATACTTATAAGGGAAGCAACTTTTTATGTTTTAAAATAGCTTTTCATTAATCATAAATATACCTAACTTCCATTATGTGACAGTTACTTTAACTACTTGACAATTTCTTACTAACTTTAAAGCTATTCTTTGGGATGTGGTTAAAAAAAATGAGACAAATCTTGGGCAGAAATGAACATGTAGGCATTTTGTTTCATATTTCTTCTTGAATCTTATATACAAAGATGTTACAAAATAACAATGTCCATTTTACAATATTTCTGAGTTAAAAAACTGTGGCAACAGGATAAGAATTATTATTTATACTTTACCGTAAACCACGAGAATTCGTCAACGTATAAAACTAACTCTGAAATTCGTGGCTAAAAAATTCATTTGACGAAATAAAAACAAAATGACAAATCCGAGGAATCCCTGAATTAACTTCTATCCGCCCTATTGTATATTTTATTAAACCTTAACTGGATTCTTACACGAGCTGATTAAATGTGTTCTATTTTGTTTGAAGAGTTAAAAATCAAACTATGTTTTATTTCTTGCTTTTCCTCGCAATTCATGGCATGAGCACATTTTAAAGATGTCACGATAGTGCAAATTGCAACGTTAAGCGTCCTTTATGTGGCTTTATTTTAGTATCTACTGGCTGGCTTTCAGACAACACACTACTATATAGTGATTAAATCTGATGACTCATTCAGGCGGGTCTTCCACTGGTACAGCAGTAAGTCTACTGATTTACAATGTTAAAATCAGGGGTTCAATTCCCCTCGGTGGATACAATGGATAGTCCGATGTGGCTTTGCTATAAGAAACACAAACACACCCTTCAGGCGGCGTTCGGCCCCATTTCGGGGCGTTTTAAGTGACAATATTCAAACTGTTAAATTTCGGAGCACAAAATAAAGCATTATAAACTGTATATTTTGAAATTCACAAAGCAACAAATCAAACGGATTTCAAGTATTCATTACCTATTTATTTTGACTAAAATTTATAATCAAAAATAAAATAAAAAAGTATAGAAATAAACACACTAATTGAAAGATCACCGCTACTTCATTTTGCTTTGCAATAATAGTGTTCCGATTTATTATGTAATAACAATGCTGGTTTGTTCTGCTGTTGTACAACAACGTTGTTATTTTCTGCTGCTATATAACACCACCACCCCTTTCTGCTGTGGAGCAACATTAGTTTGGTCTGTTTTTGTACAACACCACCATTCTGTTCTACTGTTGAACAACATTGTTCTATTCCAGTTTGTAATTAATTTGTTTAACTGTTGTACAAAAGTTGAGAGTGTTATGTTAAAATGGGTTCGTAGCCTCATAACGTCAGTCCATGTTGTCACGTCTGGTCATACTCTGTCTGACGACTGTGCATCTTGACAATAGCTCTGCAGAATAGTTTCCATTAGAAAAGTTTCTGTCGTAAGGTTATCGTGTCCAAGCACTCCAGTATGTCCTGATCTATCCATAAGCCATCAAGCATGTGAAGAGATGGTTTCCTAGCTCCCTTTTCGAGAGTTCGATCACAATACTTTCAAAGGAACAACATTAAAAAAGTACTCATAACTAAAGAACACCCTATTCTTAACGATCTACAAACTTTTTTAGATAAACAATTATTCTAATCGCCATGTTAATGCATAAGAATTAAATGTATGACTCTACATTTTAAAAGTGATTAGAAGATCAACTAAATAAAAAGAAAAGGACCTATTTTTCTCAGGATTTTCTACCCTACGTGTACCAGACGCGACTAAAATTCCCTATAGTTTCATCTTTCCCTCTAAAGGTTTGCGTTACGGTATTTCGTAAGTTCCCTTTTTGTCAGTGGGTGTCTACTCTGTTATGTTCTTTGCACGTTACTTGGGTTTTGTTTATTTTAAATTTCGTGCAAAGCTACACAAGAGCTATCTGCACTAGCCGTCCATAATTTAGTAGTGTAAGACTAGAGCATTAGTCATTATCACCCACTGCTAACTCTTGGGCTACTCTTTTACCAACGAATAGTGGGATTGACCGTTACATTATAATACCCCCCATGGCTGAAAGAGCGAGCATATTAGGTGTGATGGGGATTCGAACCCACAACGCTAACGTTACTTGGGAGAAAATATTATTTGAAAGATGATATAAGTGTGCTATACTTGTAACGTTTGACACACACAAACACACAAAACAAACCCCCCAAACACTCATTCTCTTAACAGCTCATAATTCATAAAACAATATATGAGATTATAGTCGTTAGGTTTTTAATCCTTTTAAACTCAACGTAAAGTAACTTCTGTTAATTTAGGAGTATGAATAATATGGCGTTGCGCCTAATTTATTATTCAGTACTATAGATTGATCCAGATGTTTAACGATTATATTATACATGTACATATTTCTCTTTTCATCTAAAATAAAATCGCAAATATTAATCAGTGTACTATATTTTCCATTTTATCTTTTATGAAAATAAAATAAATGTGTAATAAAATTATAACATGTGTGATATTATTTTACAGTATACTATTGCAGCTTTTGTTCTACTAAAACGAGGAAAAGAGAGAGAAACATGAAAAACAGTCAACGCTTGGTTTCTAAAATCTGCTGATACCAGAGATAAGTATCAAAACTTCTGTCTGATTGATAACGTTATGGCAGGTGCTAGTGACTTTGTAGTGATATTTTGAGCAAGGTTTTGTACGTTCTGATAAAGTATATTATATGCTTGAACTATCTGGTCTTCTAACGCTTTTGACACTAAATACGTTTCAAGGTTTTGCTGATTTTATGGTGTCTGAGGAAGACAACTGTTTATAACAGCTATTCTCTCTAACAGTATATGACTGTGTTATTCGATAACAATAACCTTAAACATTAGTGATCTAGTATTCTATTACGTCGTTATTAGGTCTTTTTACTCGTGGTGGGTAAAACACAGATGGTCCATTTGTAGTCTTGTGTTTAACAACAAACGAATACATTCTCCATACGATTCATTTTATGCCAAATATAACACAGCTTTATCCTTTTTTTAAATATAACGATCACAATCTTTCACTCTATATACTTCGGTAAGCAACGAATACCACGCTTAACATTTCTGAGTCATTAAGACTAACACATTATAGTACTATATTTTATTTAAATGATTTCAATCTGGAGTAGATTGCGAGCTCAGCAGAACCTTATGGACGTTACTGTTCAAACTCTGTTGGCGTTTACAATCTAACAGCACAATGTACACATATTTATAAAACCGTCAAAACAAAGACCCCGAGATTCAAATATAGCTGTCTTTGAACAACTAATTAGAGGGGAAGCAGCTACTACTCATTACTTGTGTCTTGGTATGTATTGACGAAAAGCCATGATATATAATAAAAAATACCTTAGTATGAAGAAAAGTTGCGGCCAAAAAACAACAACAAAACAAACTGAGTGTGCGACATAAAGGAATTGAATCAAAATTGGTGCCAAACTGATAGCTACACTTATAGTAGTGATAGGAATTTTATAGTAGTTATTCATTCATCAGTTAGCTAGGCAGCGTTTCTTGTTCAACTTGGGAAATGACACACTACCTTATGTGTTGATTTCTTTTATAATGCTTCTTTTTTGTAAAAATAGATTAAACAAGGATTGTAGCTATAATGTTGACTAAATAAAATAATTAAATCTGGTTTGTTTGTTTTGAATGTCGCGCAAAGCTACACGAGGGCTATTTGCGCTAGCGGTCCCTAATTAAGCAATGTAAGACTAGAGGGAAGGAAGGCAGCGAGTCATCACCAACCACCGCCAACTCTAACGGTTGTGTAGCATCTGGTCATTTGAATTATATAGAAAATTATGAAACTATAGTAGGCCTAGAATGTATTTTGGAACGAAAATCCAAATTGAAGCAAATAATGTTTTCATTAAATTGTGTGTATGCAACGGAATATTCTGCTGGTGAGTCAGTGGTAACCTTTTTGAGGACTTTTAACGGTCAAATCTGGGGCTCAATTTATCGCAGTGGACAAAAAGTTAGAAAGTCTATTCTGTAGCTAAGCTCTAACACAATCAAACACAATCCGAATATTCCAAACCTTGCATAGAAATTAACTCTTATATTAGAGTACTATTGGATAAAAGCTGAAATACAACACCCTTAAGACTAATGAAGGTTTTAACTGAGAATTTCTTTCAAGTTGTGTAATACTACCACAAATGGTCGATAATTGTCATAATTATAGCAGACTGTATCTAGACGGTTCGTAATGGTTATTCCTCGACAATTAAGCGTAAAATCTATCTATTAGTCATTCAAGATTTACTTTTACTGTTATCTATTGCAAAATGAAAATGTAGATATTTAAACGGACTGAAGCACATGTTAATCAGAATGTTATTTCAGTAACAAATTTTAGTTTATTACCTTCTTATTTTTTCCACGAAATACTGTGGTAAACAAACTCTTGCTATGATAACTCTTTCTAGTATAATCATACTATAATGGAACTCTTGCTTATATGATACGGAAAAAACGTTTTTATTACGCTATGTGCAGCCCCCAACTTTGCAAAATGTTTATCCTGTGTGCATGTAGATTTGCAATATGGGTCACAGTTTTTACGTTTTCTCTCCATTTTCTGTCACAAAGAACTTTATTTTACTCCATTTTCAGAGTGCAAATATGACGTAATTAATACGTCACACAAGAATATAATGCAATTGCGCCATCTATATAAATATAATAGTACTGTCTGTTGTATGTCCATATAAATACTTCACAGAGTGTGGATGAAGCTTTGTATGGAGAATCATAAGGTCCATGTGGAAATACATACAAATTTTCAGTTTTGCATTTTGCGGTTTTTATGAGTGTTTTTTTAACCACCTCTTCACTCCTATTGATGTATTTTCATCAAATTTCGCATGGAAGTTTGTTGAGTGCATGAGGAAATATTTGCAAATTTACGGTTTCACATTTAGTGTTTTGCTGTTTGTATGGGAGTTTTGGGTTTTTTTAAATTATATATAAAGGAAACCACTTTTCATGTCCTAAGATAACTTTTCATTAATCATTAACTTACATAGCTTTCATCCAGGGTACTGATACCCCAGCCAGTTGTTTTAAACAAAATTTCTTCTATCTTCTTGTCAAGAACTCTGAACGATCCAACAAGCTATCGTCGATGAGCAGAAATCTTCAGACTCTTTAATTCTGAAAACATCAGTACTGTCCCTAGTTTATCTCATTTTCGTTCTTTTGATACAAATAAAACTATATAGTCTTCCAATGGATAGTTAGTTACATGACCTAATTATCTACATTACCAGCTACTTGTGAAACAAGTTTCCGTTCTAATTAATCAATGTTTCAACTAGACAGCGCTTCTCATGCGCCTGTGTCACATATAAAGATTATTTTGAGCACTTCATTCTTGTGGTTTTTTTTTTTTTTCAGTACGAGTTCCTGATGAAGACTCATTTAACTTTAAAATGATGGAATAATTTTCCCGCATCTTCCAGTTTCTTTTCGAATCTAAAGATAAAAGAAATTCTGCGTGTCTATTTTCTTGTAGCAAAGCCACAGCAGACTATCTGCTGAGTCCTCCGAGGGGAATTGAACCCCCTGATTGTAGTGTTGTAAATCCATAGACTTACCGCTGTACTAGCGGGGAACTAATATATCATAATTAAATCTCTTTACAAGCTACACCCAGTTAACCAGAAGTATGTTTTATATTCATTAGTTTTCACCCACCCAGTACAGTGGTATATCTGCGGGTTCCTCCAACTAAAAAGTGGGTTTCAATACCCGTGGTGTGCAGAGCAGAGATAACTCTTTTTGTAGCTTAGTGCATAACAAACAATCGTTACATTTTAGTCTCTAGACGAACTTATCCGTACTGCAGCAGTTTGTTACGTATTATAATTTATCTCTGACTGGTCTCCAATTTATTATGTTACTTACGTTATGTATTACCATTTCAAATAACCGAAAGCTTGAATTTGAATATAGAAGTTAATTATATGCCAACATATATCACATTTATGATATTTGCCAGCAAGATTGATGCACACAATTTTCTTTATAACACAAATATATTTTAATATACAAATAAGAATGCAATAAATAATAACGATCGGTATAAATAATGGTTTATATACAAGAGTTTTAAAAACTTACAAACAATACTGAGTCTTCTATCTGGTCTAGAAATGAATATTTTGTCGACAATTCACGACGAATAAATAATTCTATGTTGTTATCGGATCAGTTCACTTAACGGGTTAGGTATCTCTGGCTTCTCAAACGTGAGTTTTTCCGTTGAAGTTGTGCGATGCCTTTGTAAAATACTAAGGTCCGAAGTTAATTCACTGAAGTTAAACAGTTTGTAATGTTTGAAACCTATAACATTTCTGATCAAATTCTGTAGTTTCCTGATTGATAAACGTTAATCACGATTACAGCTTCTTAGGCTTATAGCACACTCACTGGCGCGTTTCCTTTTTACAACTCACGTGAATCTCTAGAATCTTCACCAAAGCTCAATTGGCAACAATGATCTAATGCGTTTTAATAAACAAAACTTCTTGCTTCTCTCATTTTGGAATTCTCTAGACGTTTCGAGAACGGGCGGGACGTGCGAAATACACATTCAAGAATATATATCACATGGCAAAAAAAAATTTACGGAAACAAACATAGGGAGTAAAATAAACTTATAACGGTGTGGAACAATTGGAATATTAAAAATTTTACATCAGGTCGCAAAATGATTGTAAGAAATAGATTCACTGCTTTTGTTTCTTGAAAGAGACACTGTGGAACGTAAAACAACACAAAAAATATTATAAAATATTTTTATGAAGTTAAAAACAAGATTAGAAAAACTCTGTGTTTTGCCCATTATGAGTATCGAAACTGAGTTTCTAACGCAGGAAGTACGTTAACATACCTTTGTGCCACTGGAGGGCGTTATAAATGATAATTGCATTAGTTGTAATGTAGCTTTGTGCTTAATTCAAAATAAAAAGAAAATCCTTGTATACATATAATATCCAATGACGTGTTTCTTGGTTGATGAAGGTATGACAACGGGATTTGCAAAAGATAATACACATGGTACTGTAGTTATGATGAATTCAGACTTGCTGCTCCAGCGGTAAGTCTACGGATTTACAACGCTAAAATCAGGGGTTCGATTCCCCTCGGTGGGCTCAGCAGATAGCCCGATGTGGCTTTGCTATAAGAAACCACACTTCTTAGCTTGATCACAATGCGGAGACAGCAGCTCTAATATCAACCATACATTTAGTGGTGCACAACTAATGAGCGCAGAGCACAGCATTGGTTTACTTTTGGACCCGGCATGGCAAAGCGTGTTAAGGCGTGCGACTCGTAATCTGAGGGTCGCGGATTCGCATCCCCGTCGCGCCAAACATGTTCGCCCTTCCAGCCGTGGGGGCGTTATAATGTTCGGCCAATCCCACTATTTGTTGGTAAAAGAGTAACCCAAGAGTTGGCGGTGGGTGGTGGTGACTAGCTGTCTTCCCTAAACAAAACAAACAAACTTGCTGCTCACCTAAGTGAATACTTCAGAGTAGAGGGTAAGCGTCTCCAATTCTGAAAAACTGTTGCCCTAACTATCGTTCAACAGTAAACGACTGCGTCGAGAAATAAAACCGGTTGAAGTCTCACTGCAGCTCTAATAAACAAACCTTAGAAACATTGAATCTCGATTGGTAAGTATATCATTATTATTTTGTGTCTATAGTCACTTTATTTTTTATTGTTGTAGACTTGACTAAGCAAGGAGACTTGTTTTACCCTGACTTTGAGATTGCTAGCACTGTGTGTTTTAGATACCTTTATCGAGTATTATATAAGTGTTTAATTATTCTCTTTCGATAAACTTATTATTTACATATTTAATAAGTTTTTTCGTATTAGTAACAGATAAGTGAGACTTGAGGTTAGGTGTAACTTGTTAAGTTTATTGTTTTTATGATATAGTAATATCCTAAAACTGGTAACTGTCACCTTTTTGTGGCAGAAGGGTTATGTAATAATACAGATCATAATTTCGCGTTTGTATTTATAGATATTTGCACGAAGTGAACATCCTGCGGTAACGAGACTTTGTGTCTAAATAATCTAAGTAGTGTTGTTACGTATCATTTTGACACACACGTTGATAAGTACATAAAAAAATAAAGCCAGTGGTATATGGTTGCACCCGATGAAGCGTCTCTACTGCAAATTAGTTTATGTGCATATGTTAAAAAATAAATAAATAAAATAGAGAAACGCCGTATTGGCATTTACGTACACACACACATTATAAACGTTAATTTGACAAACTAAAACAATTTTTCATACATTTAGGATGAAGGTCATTAAACGCAAGAAATTTGAAGCTTACGAAATTAAACAAGAGGGAATCCTCAATAGACGCGACTGTACTCAGATCTTAAATCAGTCAAGAAATGGAGCTTTGAGATAAAAGCTTGTACTTGAAAACAACGACAAAAACTCTTATATATAAACTTGATAACGTTTTACAACTTTAGTGGATAGGCGATGATATCGCATTACAGATTTAACAGCATAAGTTATGTACATTTCTAAACATAAATTTAACTTCAACAACTTTCGATATTAAAATAGACATATAATAGTAAATTCGTCTGAATAACCGAAATATAATTCTTGCATTTAACGTATAAAAGTGTACATAAATTCTAGTCATACCACATGATATAGCACTGCGTCTTCCTATATAACCAGTTCATTTTAACGTTACGGAATAATTTAACTTTTGACTAATTCCGTTTTATATAAAAATAAATATTTTTAAATATATTTTTTTCAGTATTTTGAATTGGCCTTAACACCATTTTGTTACGGTTGTACTTACACTTCTCTTTCTCTTCTTATTCATCCACTTTATTGTGGTTGTACTTATTCCTATCAGGAATTTACTCTTTCCGATATACGTAACGAATTGTTGCTGATTACCATAAAGATCCGGTGGCGCCAAACATGCTCGCCCTTTCAGCCATGGGATAGTTACAATGTGACGGTCAATCCCACTATTCGTTGGTAAAAGAGCAGTCCAAGAGTCGGCAGTGGGTGGTGAAGATTGGCTGCTTTTTCTCTAGTCTTACACTGCTAAATTAGGGACGGCTAGCGCAGATAGCCATCCTGTAGCTTTTCGCGAAATTCCAAAAAACAAACAAACTGATGTGTGAAATGATTTAAAATAAAAATTCAATAGTACGCCCACCTGTTGAAGTAGAACACTTTTAGATCGGTTTTCCTTAGTAGTCTCATTAGTAACTCACAAATGTCCAAATTTAACAATTCTTGGTAGTATTTGAATTAACACGAGAACAAAAGCAAAGTTATATGCGCACAAATGTTTAGAATAACACATTACACAGATGTATATTTGTTTATTCTCAAAGTCAAACGACCTTCTTCAAAAGAGGAATATATTCGGAAAAAATCAAGAATAACTTGAAATTAAATAAGACTACAGAGATACAAGTTTAAAATACAATAATATACAAAATGTAATCTGAACTGTTGCTATATAGACGAAATATAGTGGCGCATAAAGTTTTACAAAAACTTCACAGTTCTACTCTATCTTGATTCAAGTAACACCATGTTTCGAGAAATAAATTTCCAATTTAAATCTTATTTGAAATATTTGAAGCTGTCTCTTTCCTTCTCATTGTAGCTTTAAGAAGAACACAAGATGAAAGTTAAATAAGTTAATAACGACAATAATAAAAACAATAGACGTTATATAATCATGTTAAAAGAATAAATAATGCTGGAGGGGGGGTGTAAATATAGTTATAACACTAAACGTTTCATACATACTGATGTATTAAAACAGAATGAATAATAATACTGGGTGTTATTAATACTGAATAATAATACTGGGTGTTATTTGCATTTACAAAGAAATGACTTTTGTCAAGTTTTCTTAAGTTTTGAAAAATTGTTCAGGTTTTGTGATTGGTTGTTTTAGTAGTGCATGTTTTAATTCGTTTTTTTTTGTGTTTTAAGTATAGCTTTATTTATGCTAATGTTTAGTCCTTGATTTCAGTTAAGACTTGGCCTTTCCATTTTTGTTCTTGGGGTATGTTTAAGTTTCCTGAGTTGCCAGTGTTTTTATTGTATTTCTCTCATCCAGTTTTATGTCGTGTGTTGTCACAGAACTCAGTAATGGATTATTTTAAGTACACGAGTCGTCTGAATATTGTTGATTTTTTTTTCTTGAATGGTTCTATCTGTTTAGAAGACTAAGGTTTTACACAACGCAGGATATACTGTGCACCTCCTGTTGGATAACGTAACGAATGTTAATGTGTCTTTGATTAACAGTTTTCCAGTTTTGAATAACACTCTGATTAATCACTTGTAGATGCTTCTGATTTTGTAGCCTATGTTTGTTAAAATAAGAAAAAAAAAACGGATGAAAAAAGGAAGATCTAAGTTTGCTGTATATACTTGGTACATTCTACAAATATTTAACGAAAATCAACTCAAACAGAAAACAAAAGGCTTATCTAATACGCTGTATTACAGCAAAAATAATTTGGCAGGAATATCATGATCTAAAACAAATCAATATATTGTATACCAACCCCCATGTGAAAATTTTCATGTTTCCACGTAGGAGGATACAAAATGATGTCGAGTACGTCAGATTAGAAAACTGGTCATGAAATGCCTAATTTGCCTTAAAAAGTGGACTTGGGGATGGGATATTAACACCGTTTAATGACACTGGATATGCCTTGTCCCAGCTAAAATGTTTTAAATTCCGATTATTCTTTTGATTGATTTGTACATAATATTCTTAAAGGATAAATAATATCCTTTAATAGAATGGAAATTAGTTTCCAACTATTTAGGATAAAATCACCTAGATGTACTGATAAAGAACTTAATTTAAACAAGTATTGTATTTCTAGTTCTCTTAAGTGCTTTCAGTCGATTCTGTTCTAAAGTGGACTTAGGTGTAAGAGTCAAACTTTACAATTAGACTTTGTTTTGTATTAATTTTAAAGTGGATCAGAAATACTTGATTTTACGTTAACATTAACAAACGATGCAATTCAACATCGGAATTAAATAAAAATCAGTGCTTACTGAACGATGGAAGTTCACTAAACAAAAGTTAACTTTTTTATCGAAGTAAGACAATGTAATGTTTAGCCGTGGCATAGCGGCTCATAGAATGTCTTTAAGTTTTGTTTTTCAACTACAAACTTTTAGCTCATAGTTCCATTATCTCTTGACCGATTTGAGATCTAATTACAGTTTTGGACTCAGGAAATCAAACCCTTTTGACTGATGTATTTGGTTATGCACAGGGTCTCATAGGTTAATTTACTCTAATCCTGCCTCAAAAAAATTTCAATTTGAGGTTAATATTATAGAGATCCTGATGAGTAACTGAAGCAAATCAAGTGTATGCGTGCCCCACGCTTGTTATTTTGACGCACGAGAAAATAGCGAATAAAAGGTAACAAAAAAAGTTCATACATTAAATTACTCTAGTGCCTTAACCACCTGGCCATGCCGGGAGTACCCATAGAAAAGACTTAAAAAACAAAAAATTAAAAACAAAGGAAACAAAAGTTCACACAATCACTAGAATGAATTAGCTCACAAGTCTCGTTACAAAAATTAAAATCAGTATTTACAGCAAATAAAAAAATAAAAAATAATATTAATTTAAAAAAGTATTGTAAAATAAATTAAAAAATCAAAGCTTTAAAATTACAATATAAGTCTCAATATGAGACTTTAAGCATCAAATTACGTTGTCAAAGTGACAAATCATTCTACATTAGTTTAACATTGCAAATACTTTAATGGCGACTATTCAGTTATCAAGGGTCAATGAACAAGTTGCATGAGATTAGTCAGTGGCGTTAGACTAACTTTATACTTGGTTTTTGGTTTAACTTAATTGGAAAAATTTTATTAAAAATGATAATTTCTTTTCCACTTTCGAAAGAGTGAAGTTATCGGTTATATATATGTAATTTAAGATGATAAGTTATGTGCAAGTTTGTGGTCGTAATTTTTTGACAAAAACTATGTAATTACGAGTTATTGAGATGAAAGAAAATTTCGTTCCTATTTCAGAGTTATATTGTTGTCGGTTCCACAGTCTTTTTTTAATTGTTAATCTTTTTTTAAATCTAGAGAGTAGAAAATAAAGTTTTCAAAATTAATTCCCGTTTTTGTACAGAGTGAGGAACAATTGAAATAATTTGAAACAATTCCCAGAGGATAACTTTTTACGTGGGCAAAAACTTTAAAGAAATATCATTTATTAAATTCCAGACTTCTCCCTGTGTTAAAAAGCGGCTGTGGTAAAAAGGTTTTAATAATACTCAGTTTGTATTTCCCATCTTGGGCAGATGACCAAGGAACGTACAACTTCGTATATGCGGTTTTCCTATGCACCGAGGTAAGAAAAGAATGATCGCCTTTCGTAACCAACACATTTGAAATTTAGAAAGAATCATTAACTTAAACTTCTTTATGAATTAAGTTGTAGGAAAACGTACTTATATGGTCTGGGTAAAAAACAAACAAATTACTAACGTGTTGTCAATGTAGAGAAGCCAAAATCATCGACTGTTTCCCTGGGTCAACCAGAACCGGTGCATGGACGACATTCTGATACTTGTGCTAAACATGCGACACCAGTATCACATAGGTTCAGAAAGTTTGACTGCACTGACTACAACAAAAAGAGTCCCAGTAAGGAGAGGGGTTATGCTTTCTGTCCCTCTCTTTAAGGAAGTATCATTCCCTGTTTGCTTCCATGGTTTTCACCACGGCTCTCACGATACTTCTTCAGGTTGGTTGGCCATGATGGAGTTCTTCCCATTTATCAACGCTGATTTCATATGCTTAGTACTACAATGAGGAAGATTGAAAATAGTAATGGAGCTAAGACGCACCCTGTTTTAACTTATGATATACATCAAGGATTCCACTTCTCTCGCCACTAACAGGGCTTGATGATTTCATGTCATCGTGGAAATTTCTTACAATCTTCACCAGTTCGTTAGAACAATTACTAAGCACCACAACAGTTTACACAAGATTTCTCGGTTTATTGAATCGAATGCCCTTGTTAAGGTCTACAAAGATATTGTATAGACTTAAATGCTGTTCAAGCACTTAATCTTCCAGTTGGCGCAGTATGAATATCGTATCGACAGCTGTTCTATTGGCTATGAAATCACATTGGTTTTCTGGAAGAATGGTATTTGCAATGAATTCTAGACGTTCCAGAATAATGTTTTCAATAACTTTTCCAACTATAGACAGAAAAGTCTATACTTTCAACATATTGATCAATCATCCGTCTTCTTTATGTAGATGGTGATAATGATGACATTTTAAGATTCCTGTGAAACTTTTCCTTTCTCACAACAATTATATAAGAAGTGTAACAATTGTTTCCTGAGAGTGATGCAACCGTGTTAAAGGGTTTTCGATGGAATGTAATCCATTTCTGAAGTCTTACCATTTCCATTTTTTTAATGTGTTTGACAATTTTGCCATAGTTGGCAAGCTTTCTATCTTCTCTTGGATTGTTATGTATTTAAAGTTTTTTATTGCATCGGCACTTGCCTGAATGGACAATTTAATAGGTCTTGAAATTTCTCTTTCCAATGATTGGAAATATCGTCTTTGGATGTGAGAATTTGAGAACCATCAGCATCTAGTTTAATCTTTAATCCTTCCAGTGTTCTTGGGCCATGGTTTGCTTTAACTGATACAATCGTTAATTTACAGGTTCTTGGAATAAGGAAACGATTATTTGAGCAATAAGCACTTTAGTGAATTATAGGATAATTCTCCCTGGATGACCGCTGGTTCTCAAAGAGCTTATATGCTTTTGTTTTACTGGGTTTTGTTTTAAATCCTGTCAAAAGTCCAGACACCATTAGCACCAAGCGAGCTTGATGGGAATCCACCTCATTTGTTTCGTTACTTACGAAACCCTAAGAGATTGAATAAAGAATGCAGTGTTAAAATTTTAATAGGCCTACTTATAATGTCTTACTAAAAGTTTTATTAATTATAATCATGCTTGCGATCTTAGTAAAGTAGTTCAACTCTTAAATATTGTTTTCCTAACAAAGTTCAAGGAAAGCCATGCACACTGTTATCCAGACTTTCATAAGTACCTAACAAGGATGTTTTTATTTATTTTTTGCTTAGTTCAAGAGTATGTGTTACAAACATGGTTCTTTGCTTAGTTCAAGAAGGTTTTTGTATATTGTTATGTACTCACCTTCCTTGACTTGACACTTGATTCATCATCGTACCCCTGCTTTTGTCTGGCAGTTGTACTTTGCACGTGCGAAATAGAAGTATGTCATTGTCACTGTAGAATGTAGACGAAGTATATTTCCACTTAAGTGATTGTAACAAAAGTCTGAGCTACGTAACATTAAAATAAATGGCACAGAGCACGTTGTGAACATGTTTCCTGTGGGTTAAAGGTTTTGCAGATTACACTAATGATCAGCTAAGTATGTGAGATGTCAAGAAATAGTGAACTCTACATACTGATAGATTGACTTACTGATACCACTAATAAATGTCAGATCTACTGTAAGATATAACTATAACTAGGAATTCATGCTGTACTGAGTCTACAAATAACACATTAGATGCATTTTCTACAAGGTCTTTGGATTCCTGTATGGTTCTTTAAATCATTTTCTATGCAAGATTGTTGGTCTTTGAAAAAATTTGTAAATTGGAAGGGACACTACTGGCTTCACTGTATTATGAAAACGACTCCACCACTGGAAACTGTGCTGCAGCTTCATAATCCACAATTATATCCATTATAGAAAACATTAACAATGTCGGAAGAAGTGTTTGTAAAATCTAGTTCCAATGCTGGAATTGTTTTTATAATATCTTGTAAATATCTACAGGAAAACCAAATGTTTGTTTGTTTTTAGACTTTCGCGCAAAGCTACACGAGGGTTATCTGCGCTAGCCGTCCCTAATTTAGCAGAGTAAGACTAGAGAGAAGGCAGCTAGTCATCACCATCCACTGGCAACTCTTGGGCTATTCTTTTACCAACAAACAGTGGGATAGACTGCACATTATAACGCCCCCACGGCTGAAAAGGCGAGCATGTTTTGCATGACGGGGATTGGAATCCGCGACCGTCAGTTTACGAGTCAAGCGCCTTAACCATCTGGCCATGCCGGGCCAACAAGTATTTTGGTAAAAACAATCAGTGGTATTTCAGTCACATTTATCAACATTATTTGATTCTCAGGTGAAAAACTACAAACATAAAAAATAATAAGCAGAGAACACACATTAATAGATTTGCCTTTTTGTATAATTGCCATGCATGAATAGATGTATCATTTGTATAATAACCGTGCATGAATAGGTGTACCTTTTATATAATAGTGTGCATGAATAAATGTACCTTTTCTGTAATAGCCATTCATGAATAAATGTACCTTTTCTGTAATAGCCATTCATGAATAGATGTAATTTTTGTATAATAGCCACGCATAAGTAAATATCCTATTTGTAAAGTGACCATGCATGGATGGATGTAGCTTTTTTCTATAGTGGCCATGGATGAACATTTATGTCTTTCAGAATAGATATATATTTTCTATAATAACCATACATGAATAAATATACCTTTAATACAATAACCTTGCATGAACAGGTGTACTTTTATATAGTAGCTGCGCGTGAATAAATGTACTTTTTGTATAAAAGCCATTGATGATGAGATGTATCTTTTGTGTAATAGCGATGTATGAATAGATGCATCTTTTGTGTAATAGCGATGTATGAATAGATATACATTTTGTTTGATAACTATGAATGAAGAGATCTGTCTTTTGTATAATGACCTTGCATGAATAGATGTTTTTTTGGTTTTTTCTATAATAGCCGTATATGAACAGTTGAACTTTTTATAGTGGTCATGTATGAATAGATGTAGCTTTTATGTAGTGGCCATGTGTAAATAGATGTAGCTTTAGTGGTCATCCATAGCTGGATGTATTTTAGTATTTCTAATTAAATATAATGTTGTTGTATCAAAACTATTTGTTTTGTTAGAAGAGTTTTATTTCAAATCCTCTCTACAAGTAACATAAAGATGGCAGGGTACAGGTCTTTGTTTTGTGAATAAGGATAGTGAAACGTAGAGAAATTAGGTCCATTTAATACTTGTTTAGTTTGTTCTGTTTGCATTGCACAAGTTCATACAAAATAACTTTTTGTTTTCACTGCTTATAGCTGTCAAAGATGGAGTTTTCTAGTTTGAGTGAAAAGCATTATGTTAAAGTCACTGAATAAATTACCCATTATTTCTTTATATTTGTGACAGGCTACTCTTGTTATCAGTACATTTATTATACCCTTGTGCAAATTAATTGAAACAAATGGTCATTTAACAATATTTTCAGCATGGCGGCCAGTGTAGGCTCTCTGGACCAGCTGATTTCCTTCAATAGTCATTTTTTCACACAAGCGGAGTCATTAGCTATGTTTTGCAGTACGGTCGATCTATTATATGACGACATTTTGAGGAATATTACATCATTCGAAATTGCATTAGAAGGGCAAGGAGACCAATGAAAAACAACTTTTACCAACTCAATGAAGAAAAAATGGTATCAATGGGGTCTGAAATACAAGAACTGGACGCAAGAACAATGGAGGAAGGTGTTATTCAGTGACGAGACTCATTTCTTCTTACAGGGTCAAAGAAGTCTGCATGTTCGCAGATTTCCAGATGAGAAACTTCGAGAATCTCACATCAATCAGTTTGTAAAACATCCCGTGAAGAAGATGTTTTAGGGATTTTTCAGCTACTATGGCGTCAGAGGCTTACATATCGGAGAAGGTATGATGCGAGGACCACAGTACATTGAAGTTTTGCAGAGAAGAGTCATTCCAGAATTGAAAAAGAGATTTTCAGATGGATATGATATTTTTCAGCAAGATCTGTCTCCGTGCCACACATCGAAACTTGTGAAGAATTTTATGACTACAACGCGAATAAAGGTGCTGGACTGGTCTGGAAACTCTCCGGAATTAAATCCTATTGAAAATCTTTGGGCGATTTGTAAAGAAAGACTTCGGGGAAAAGACTGTACTACGAAAGATAAGCTAATTGAGGCCATAATTGAGGTGTAGTACCGCGATCCAAAAATTAGTAAAGATTGCAGTCAACTCGTGGACTCAATGCCAAAGCGGATTAACGATCTTCTGAAAAATAAAGGCGGTCATATCATGTATTAATTTGTGAGTAATTTTTGGATTCTCAGAAATAAAACGCAAAAAATTGAAAAAAATCGTAATTTTCCGTCTTGTTTCAATTAATTTGCACAAGGGTGTATATATATTTATATCTCAAGTACTGAATAACATAATTATACTTAATTTCATTGTATTGTTGCTTTATTATTAGACAGTTAACTTTAAAATTTTGAACTTGGAAATATGTGTACTTGTTTTTCTTCTAACGGACACCTCTGCCTCATTCGTAAGTTACGTCACTGTAGTTACTTGAAATGATGCAGAAATATGTATTTTACAGTATTAAGTAGACATTATAATATATTTGATTCTTTCACACATATTAATACCACATGTATGTTTTTCTGCGTGGTCATCCTCCTAAACCTAAGAATTTACGTCTTGTAAGTTTACAGTACGTTTGAAATGTATAAGCAGACTTTCACTCACCTTGAGCTTCATCAGTTTGTTTGTCATTAGCAAAAAACTGTACAATGGAATAACTGTACTGTGCTCACCGGAGGTCAAACCCTGAACTGAAGCGTTATAATTTCTGAAACGAATGTAACTGTAGAATACGGGGGTGAATTCGGTTGACTGAACACAGTCGTAACTTTTCCGATTTAAACAATGTACAATTTTTTTAAAAATAAGATATTTGAGCTATTGTCATTAAAAATTAAAACAAATGATAGTTATTTTTGTGAAATTACTCGCGAGGCAATCTATTTCTAATTGTAAACAAAAAATTAGGACAATCTATTATTTAAAAAGTATCAATGATCAATGGCCACTGTATATAATTTTATAGCACAAATGTGGAAACAACACTGAGGTTAAGGAACGCAGGTAAACAGGTCTCATTCTGTGTTGTCACCACAAACATAAACGGGTTTATTATTTTTTGAACATTTTTTTGTGTATTTACATGTAATTTTATGTTGCTTTTTTTTCCCAGAAGCATATAGATTAATTTTTAATTTATGTAGCTTCCATCTGTCAGCATTTATATTGTTTCTTCAAAATTATATCGTATAAATGTCAGAATCAGGAGAATAACCGAAGTCATAACACATAAAATTAAATAAATCAGAACACGTTTGTTTGTTTTTGAATTTCGCGCAAAGCTACTCGAGGGGTATCTGCGCTAGCCATCCCTAATTTAGCAGTGTGAGACTAGAGGGAAGGCAGCTAGTCATCACCACCCACCGCCAACTCTTGGGCTACTCTTTGACCAACGAATAGTGGGATTGACCGCACATTATAACTCCCTCACGGCTGAAAGGGCGAGCATGTTTGGTTAGCGCAGGTAGCCCTCGAGTAGGTTTGCGCGAAATTCAAAAACAAACAAACAACACAAGTTTTGTATGAATCTGGTCCGATGTTTATTTATCATTGTGCAATAATTATCGTATTAAAATACAGTTTAGACACTTCTCTAATGTATTTATTTTTAAACGAATAAATTACCGATACTTAAAATCCTACTGTTTAAATAAATATGTAACTTTAAGGAGTGAAACTCTTTTGTAATTATTTGTTTGTTGCGTTTTGATATCAGAATTTCGATGCATTTTATGGAAAGTAATCTCTGTTAGTTAGACATTTACCGTATTTAAATTTGAATGATCTCACTTATGTGAATATAATTTTAACACGTAGCAAACATAATTTGAATAATTTAAAACGTAGAATGACAGTGCAATATATATTACATTATCTTAAATTATCTACGAAATTAGAAGGAAAACCCTTTTGTTTAACCTTCTACATTAAATATATTTTAGAACACAATAAATTTTAATAATACAATAATTAAACGCACTTACTGAACAATATGAAAACAGCAAATCGTTCATTTGTGGCTGTTTAGTTTTTGCGTTATACTTATTGATATAATTTTTTGTTCCTATACGCCCCCCAAAAAAAAATTAACCTATTTAAGTATGTAAGCTGCTTACTGAAACATTATTATTTTTTATTATTGAATTCTTAACGTTTTGAGGTATACTGAAAATAGCAAGTATAGTTATTCAGAATACTGTGTTCAGCGACCAAGTACTTACAGCGGCATTAGTCAAAACTAAGGTACAGAAGCTGTCCTAAAGTTAAATATTGTAATTACACTCATTATGAACAGTTAATATTCTCTTATGTCTATAATAGTTACATTCAGAAATTATTCTAAAATCAGTCATGGTAGTTACACCCAACAATTATTGTTGACTCTTTTTATGGTAGTTACATTCAATTGTTGAATGTTAATTTGTTTTTATTGTAATTACACCCAACAGTTAATATTGACTTATTTTTATAGTAGTAACATTCAGAAACTACACTGAAATCGGTCATTGTAGCTGCACCAAACAATTAGTGTTGGCTTGTTTTTATTTGTGTTACATTCAACAATTAATGTGTCTTGTTTTTATGGTAGTTACATTTAACAATTAATGTGACTTGTTTTTATGGTAGTTACATCCAACAGTTAATGTTGATTAGTTCTTATGGTAGCTACATTCAACAGTTAATGTTGACTAGTTTTTATGGTAGTTACATCCAACAGTTAATGTTGATTAGTTCTTATGGTAGTTACATCCAACAGTTAATGTTGATTAGTTCTTATGGTAGTTACATTCAACAGTTAATGTTGACCAGTTCTTATGGTAGTTACATTCAATAATTAATGTTAACTAGTTTTTATGGCAGTGACATTCAACAATTAATGTTGAATAGTTTTTGTGGTACTTACATTCAACAATTAATGTTGAATAGTTTTTGTGGTAGTTACATTCAACAATCAATGTTGAATAGTTTTTGTGGCACTTACATTCAACAATCAATGTTGAATAGTTTTTGTGGTAGTTACATTCAACAATTTATGTTGACTAGTTTTATGATAGTTACATTCAACAATTAATGTTGATTAGTTTTATGATCGTGACATTCAACAATTAATGTTGACTAGTTTTATGGTAATGACATTCAACAATTAATGTTGACTAGTTTTTGTGGTAGTTACATCCAACAATTAATGTTGATTAGTTTTTGTGGTAGTTACATCCAACAATTAATGTTGATTAGTTTTTTGTGGTGATTACATTCAACAATGAATGTGGACTAGTTTTTGTGGTAGTGACATTCAACAATTAATGTTTAATAGGTTTTGTGGTAGTGACATTCAACAATTAATGTTCAATAGTTTTGTGGTAGTTAGTGACATTCAACAATTAATGCTGATTAGTTTTTATAGTAATTACATTCAAGAATTAATGTTGACTAGTTTTTACGGTACTTACATTCAACAGTAAGAGATGATTGATACTTATTTGTGTATTTATTTAATTCAACACCGACTTTAACTGCCGGATATTTATTTTGTTTTGTTTGCAGTTAAGAAAAAAGATAAATAATTAGCTATCTGGGGGTAGTTATTCTGGAATTTTCATTAATCATTAATTACATGAATTATTTACTTTTAACCAGTAATTATACAGAGCATAGAAGCAACATTAATTACTCAATTAAAGACCAATAACTTATTACTTGATAAAGTGTTTGAAGTCAGTTATAACGTAAGAATAAAAATAAGTTCCCTCAAACCAACATTTATAAAGTCGAGTAAACAAATGTTACTTCCCAGAACGTAGCATACCACTGATGTTAAATATACAATGTTTAGTGTAGATGTTATTATTTAGTTTATTTTGTAACTTAGTATGTAATGATTGTTTAGTTTTTAAGACAGGAGTGTTGAATATGGAATTTAAAAGTGTTAGTTTTCACAAGTTTTCTTGCCTCACTCTGTAGGAGTCGTAAAATTTGTTTGCAATTACATCGTTGTTTAGGCTTTAGTAATATTGCGCCTCCAATGGTATAGCAGAATGCCTTCGAATTTACAATGCTAAAAATCTGGTTTCAATATCTGTAATAGGCAGAACACAAATAGCCCATTATGTATCTTTTTGCTTAATAACAAAGAAACTAATATTGTTGACGTCATGTTACTTGAATATTTGAAAGTGAATTTTCCAGTTTGCTAAATATAAGGAGAATAATTTGTCTAGTGTACTAATTAAATGAACCCATCTCTGTGGACTTTGACGAAAAGGAGACAAGTATCTGAAGCTCAGAATACAACTGTTGTAGTCCATAGGATAGCACAAAATGAATTATTCAATTACACCACTTTTAAAAGAGTACAGAAAAATAGTTCATCTTGTCAATTGAACTCGTAAATTAATTGAATCAGCTTAAGTGCACTTTTGAGGGATAAACGAATTGTTTAGAAATTTAAATACAACTGTGATATTTCATAGTAAAAAACAGTTTGCACATACGTTTGACTTCGTTTTCAATACCCTGCTGACCAAAATCTTAAGGCCAATGAACATAAAGAAAAAATGTGCATTTTGCGTTGTTAGACTCAACCACTTATTTGAGTAGAGCTTCGAAAGTTGAAAATAAGAAAAGGGAAAATAAAAATAAAAAACTTTTTTAACATTTAATAAAGAAAATATAAACACTATGAAATTAGACTGAATACTAGCTAGTCAAAAGTTTAAGACCACACCAAAAAGAATCCCTAAACAGGGTAGGAAATGCCCAACAAGAGGTCTCAGTAGTGAGTTCCACGGCTATCATTGCGAATAACTTCAAACATTCACTTTGGTATGGTCGATATAAGCGTCTGCAGAAGGTTGGCTGGAACGTTATTCTAAGTGGTGAAGATGGCTTCACGAAGATCATGTACTGTTTGGAATTGACGTCCATTTCTATAGATTTTCCTTGCCAGATTCAACCCACAAACATTTTCATTGGGGTTTATTTCGGGCGAACACGCTGGATGGTCCAAAGGAATCACGTTATTCGCCATGGAAAAGTCCTTTGTCCTGCGGGCATTGTGAATTGCAGCATTGTCCTACTGAAAGATCCAATCATTTCCACACAAGTGAGGGCCTTCAGTCAATAAGGATGCTCTCTCCAACATGCCAATGTAGGGAGCTGCTGTTTGACGCCCCTGTATAACCTGAAGCTCCATTGTTCCATGGAAGGAGAAAGCACCCCAGATCATGATGGAACCTCCTCCACTGTGTCTTGTAGAAAATGTCTCCAGTAAGATATCCTTATCGTGCCAGTAACATTGGAAGCCATCTGGACCATCCAAGTTAAATTTTTTTCTCATCAGAGAACAGAACATCAATAAGTTTCCTCCACAAACCGTAGAAAACATTATACGCACACACCTAGACAAAAAGCAAAATCAACCAACAAAAGTAAATATATCTCACAAATAAAAAAAATCACGAAACCATATACTGCTGCATACCATATATTCCCGACATCAGCAGACAAATAACCAGCATTTGGCAAAAACTAGTAATAAAATATGACATTCCAGTTAATACCAAATTTATTCAAAAACCAGAAACAAAATTAAGGTCTACACTATGTAAAAACTATACTGAAAAACACCACACCAACATTATTTATAAAATACAATGTGATAACTACCACGACTTCTATATTGGAGAAACTAGTAGAAAAATGGAAACCAGATTCAAAGAACACAAAAAGTCACCTTCACACGTTTTCAAACACTGCAAGTCAAATAAACACAACATAACCATAGAAAACACTCAAATACTAAATAAAGAAACAAACATAAACAAACGCGAAATTAAAGAAGCCTTACTTATACAACAACTTAAACCCAAAATAAACCAATACAAAGGAACACCTTTATATCTATATTAATAAATATACTCTTCAAAAAAAAAAAAAAACACGCAAAAGGCAAAATATGAGACAAATTGTTAACAAGTTTATTCCGGGTAGTTCTGTATGACATGTGTGAAACTTTGCACATTCACTGCTGAACATCTAAAGTCTGCAAAGGCGAAGTCCACGCTCACTAGGTGAAGTTTAACGTCACTCAACGTCAATAACGAGTATGCCCCCCGTGAGCATCAATAACTGCTTGATATCTCCTGCCCATGGAAGCGATGAGATGACAAATCCCATCCTGTGGAATGACTGTCCACTCAGTCTGCAAAGCTGCTGCAAGCTGAGGTAGAGTCTGCAGTTGAGGATGTCGCCGTCGCAGACGTCGGTCCAACTCGTCCCAAAGATGTTCGATGGGGTTTAAATCTGGTGATCTGGAGGGCTAGGGAAGAACGTTGATGTTGTGGTGTCTCAAGAAGACAGTGGTGAGTCGGGCTGTGTGAGGACGGGCGTTGTCATGTTGAAAAACGTCGTTGACGTTCACCATGATGGGTTGCACATGGGGCCTAAGAATCTCGTCGACGTATCGTTGAGCCGTAAGATTCCCTCGAATGTGCAAAAGGTCTGTTCTGGCATTGTAGGCGATGGCAGCCCATATCATGACGCTGCCACCACCATATCTGTCAATATCCTGCACACAGTTTGCTGCAAAACGTTCAAATCGGCGACGGTAAACACGGGACCTTCCATCCTGCCTACGAAGCATAAAACGTGATTCATCGCTGAACCAAACATGCCTCCATCGTCGATGAGGCCATACCTGATGTGCCCGAGTCCACTGCAGCCGTGCTTGACGATGTTGCTGGGTGAAGATGACGTCTCTGACTGGATGTCGAGGTCCGATTCCTGCATCTCGTAGACGGTTGCGTACGGTCTGACCTACGCAGCCCTGGTATGGTTGAGGCAGTAGACGTTGCAGTGATGGTCCTATCCCGAAGGTGACGTAACCGGATGTAGCGATCTTGTGCGGGCGTGGTCACACGAGGTCTGCCAGATCGTGGACGGTCACGAGTTGATCCATGTTGTCGATGACGTTTTCATAGCCTTGTTATGGTGCTTGGGTTGACATTCACAGCTCTGGCAACATCTGATCGAGATGCGCCTGCTTCCAATCGACCAATGGCGTTGTTGCGTTGTGCTTCAGTCAGTCTTGGCGTAACTGTATTGCGTGTCGGTGGCTTAACACAGAGCTATGGAAACCGAGAACACGTCACTTTATAGGGATTTTGCACATGTTGCACTTGCAGAACATGCAGATCTCTCAAACAAATTTATTGGACACGTATGCGTTTTGGCGAAAAATCCGATGTTTTCCTCCGTTTTCAAAGTGCACAACTTTTATTGTCATTTTGGTCTGACAATCAGTGCCTTAACACGTGTAACATCACATACTCTGAGCTTGTAACGTTATTACATATATTTCTTTTTAAAATACAAATAATATCCCTTTTGCGTTTCTTGTTTTGAAGAGTATATAATCCAACATCTAAGCACGCCCTCTGAATTCCTACATTCAGTTGCACAACCGCCTTCAAACAAGTGGTCAGCTTTCAGTCAGTTACCTCTTTCTTTCTTTGTGAAAATGACGATGACTGAAAAGGTCGAAACGTTGTTCGCTCTTTCACCTAGTACTTTCTCTACCCATACCAGCCGTTTTTATATATATATTCCACTCCAACATTGTTACAGATAACACTAACAATTGTAAAGCCGACTATTTTCCTTTCTATTTACGTTTTTGCTTGTTTGCATGCTCATTCGTATTTTAATACTGACATTCTTTCTTGCTAAGTCTGATAATAATCTGTAACAATCCGATTGATGACCTGTCTCTTGATGTAACTGCTTAAACACTTGACCAGAAAACTTATAACAGCGCTTTGGCCACTACTATTTTCATTTGAATTCAATAAAAAACAAACTTATCAGGGCTCTAATCAAAATTAGCAGCAGAATTCAAATAGAAAATTAAATAATATATTTTTTCTATTTTCTGCATATCACTTGTATATAGATAGTGTATGACAGTGGATCAGAATAAGTCTGAAGATTAGCTAATCAGCAGCATTTGAGACCACTTTGTGGCTAAACAGATTTAAAATCTGAAATTTGCTATCGATCCCACTACATTACTGATTCTCATCAAACTTTTAAAATTAATGGTATTTTAAACATAACTTAGTATAATGACTTTGAAAGTATAATTTTATAGAAATATACTTAAATATTATTTTGTATGTGTAATTATGGTATAAAGCGCTTAGTTTGCGTCGACTATTTAATTATTTTCTAAATAACGCTATATTTTAAGCAGCAGTTACTAGATAGCAGCACTATCAGTTAAGAGCTTCAGTTATTTTTTTTTTTGTGTGTGTGGGGTTACCTAGTTAAAGTATAAAAATTATTTAATTTCGTTAGAAGTCCTTCCTAATATTGTAGATTTTATTATTATAGCTTCTAAAATAATTGTGTTTGTTTTATAAACTAAACAACACTGGTAAATTTGCTAATCAGAATGTAAACAGGAAACAATGAAAATAGATTTAAAATGGTTTCAAACATCACTGATTTAAAACAAACCATAAATATATTACAAGGCGATGAGAGTTTATAATTTGCAACATAGAATGAAACATTTACGATTGTTAGTGAATTAATGTTGAAACACTGCGTAAGTATATAAATATTATTATAAAAATTGAGTTTGAACATGAAAGAGAATGAAGTGGAACTCGTGTTATTCTATTATCACTAAGACAATTAAAGTTACGTTTGATGAATGTACGTTAACCGGTTTCTTCTTTATAATTAAAAAATAATAATAATTACTTTTCTTAACTTAATAGATAGTAATCTTAATCTGAGATTAAGTATTTTCTTTCTTTCTCTTGTTTTATTATGATTTATTCTTTAGGAGGCTCCTAAAGGCCAGGTATGGCCAGGTGGTTAGGGCACTCGACTCGCAATTTGAAAGTCACGAGTTACAATCCGCGTCACGCCAAACATGCGCATTTTTTCAGCCGTAAGGGCGCTATAATGTAACGGTCAATCCCACTATTCGTTGGTAAAAGAGTAGCCCAAGAATTGACGGTGGGTGGTGATAATTAGCTGCTTCTACACTGTAAAATCAGGAACGGCTAGCGCAGATAGCCTTTGTGTGGTTTTGCGCGAAATTCAAAACAAAGAGTATTTCTAGGTCTGCTTCCTTTTTTTCCCCAGTCTACACTTCATTCTTGATATCAGCCAGTTTAGTCTACGTCGTCTGTACACTCAACTCATTTTACACTTTTCACTCTGTTAATTAAGGCCCGGCATGGTCAGGTGGTTAATACTTCTAATCCGAGGGTCGCGGGTTCGAATCCCCGCCACACCAAACATGCTTGCCCTCTCAGCCGTGGGGGCGTTACAACGTTACAGTCAATCCCATTATTCGTTGGTAAAAGAGTAGCCCAATAGTTGGCGTTGAGTGGCGATGACTACTTGCTTTCACCCTCTTTCCTTACACTACTAAATTAGGGACGGCTAGCGCAGATAGCCCTCGAGTAGCTTTGCGCGAAATTCAAAACAAACGAAACAAATCAAATCTATTAATTAAAACTTCGGTACTGAAGAGTTAAACACATTTTATCGGCTATTCAACCAAGTCCGTTTCCAATAAATTCATGAAACGTCGGAATAGATGATTCTAGTTTTAGAAATAAAAGCACCAGAATATATTGTGATAAATATAGTCAAGTGAATAGATAACTATAATTTTTTTTTTTAAACTTATCTATGTATAATGTTGCTATTGTAGTATATAAATTTAGAAACCCTATTCACGAAAATGATGCAACATTTTCCGAGAAATATTATAAATATATTTCCTGAAAAATATCAGAATTTTCCAACAGCTTTACTTTTGATCAGAATAAAGTAACACTGTGATATTTACGCTGTTACTGATTTAAGGCCTTTATATTTAAGCATGACCACATGGTTTAGCTGGATTCAATTTTCAATTCCATTCACTAATAATCTAAGTGCAGGCAATAATTAATTTTAATTTCTACTTCAGTTTAAGAGGGTCATATTTCTTTAAGGAACATTATTTTGATACATTCGAGTAACAACTGCAAAATAAACAAAAGACGACGTTTTTCGCACAATAATAGTATAATTATTTAATATAACTTGCAGCCAACTAGTTTCTGTAAACATGTCACTAGGGCAAAATTCTACAGTGTCCGTTCAGTAAGTAACTAGTTTCAACTGTTTTGAAAACAAGATCAATATATAGATGGGAAGATAAGTCATACGTGCTAGAAAATGAACACACACATTAACGGTTTCTACGTTTCTAAACAAACTGATTGCAAGTCACTTTAAAATAAAGATATTTTTATAGAAAAACACATTTATTGCGGATCATAACTTTAGGTGATTTAAGGTATTTAGTTTGATGATATCGATTAAGTTTGCAGGCTCAGATGTTTAGTAAACTTATTATTTATGCAGTACAAATCTATATACTCTGTTCCTACTTTTCTGTCAATGAAATGCTTTATTTCTTTGTGTAATTTGTGTGTTATGCTATCATTGTTAAATATGGTGTAGCCTTCACGTTAGTGTCCTGAACTTTGAATCATAGTGTATAACACTCACTTACCGCTTCCAAAATCGCGTGTTTTTTTCTTATAGCAAAGCCACATCGGTCTATCTGCTGAGTCCACCGAGAGGAATCGAATCCCTGATTTTAGCATTGTAAACCCGTAGACCTACCACTGTAAAAGCGGGAGATCGGAAATCGTACTCTGCACTTGTGGTATGTGAATGTGTTATAAGAGTAACGGTCAAATCCCACTACTAGATTTAATTATTTTCAAGAGTTGTTAGCGGATTCTGTTAATTGACTAATTTCCTTCCCTGTAGCTGTTGAGAACTAAGCACGGCTAACTCAGATAGCTCTTATGTAATTTTGAGTAAAAATTTGAAACAAAAGAAAAACAAAAACAAGTTTTTCAGAAGTTATACATGTTTTCTTATCGCACAATGAAGCACGACTCATTTTAGAAACTAAATGCTGCTTCACAGGGCAACAGTTCACTAATCACATTTTTAGCACTAATTCTGATGAACTTTTTCTTGCTTTGCGTTGAGCGAAATACACCTCGCTGGGGGTCTAACATACAGAACAATCTAATGATGTCTTTACACTAAGAGAGAATTCGGTTGCAACAGCGAACAACTGCTTCAGTCTCAAAGCGAGTGTGCTACCACTGCACCGAGCAAGAATCGAGAGAAGCCGGCGTCTGCTGGTGTGTATAACGGTTTGTGATGTCCAGGATCTCTAGCAGATGCAACATCGGTTAGCTGCTGGTTCCGTGTTTTATAAATATACTTTGAGACACTTGGAACAAATTAAAAAGAGCCTGCTGTGATTCGACAGGTTTTATCCAACAGGTGAACCTCTCAACATGAAAGAAATATACAAACGTTTTCATTGAAATAACCTGGGGCACATTAAACTGTGTGAACGGCTGTATAATAACTGAAACAAGTTTGTCTTTAAGCCACAATGTATAGTATAAGTTGAATGATCAATTTTTCTTAATATCCGTTACATAACCGTTAAAAGATGCGTGGTTTATATTACAGTGAAGTGAGGTAGGTGCTTGACGTTGTTTTAATAACAACGATTTTGTCTTATCTAGAAACTTACAAGCTTTGATTATATTTTAATTGTTACATGTCATGCTGTTACGATAAAATATATTTAAGGAAAGATTTCTGAACATTATCAACATTAATTATTAATATATTTTATTAATATTTTTACGCTTTAGTTATTTGCTTTCCAATAAGAGATGTCAATGTATTACATTACAGTTAAAAACAACTGACATCTGAACAATAGTTTTATAAATATGTATTATTGATATAAATAATATCGAATTTTAAAATATTTATAGTAATCAAAATTATTGCTTATTTATTTCATCATACCTTGCTGTTTTTTTTTGAGAAATGCATGAAAAGAGTCAGTCACGCTTCCATTTTGCCTGTAGGCAACGGAATCCGGCAATTCATCGGAGGAAATGAGATTATGTGAGAAAATTCTCTGTGCTGCTAATCTTCCATAATCGAACAATATTTGTAATTCGGCTGACGGTTGCAGCACTTGAATATTTCCACATTATGCGAAAGGCGTAGGAGTGTCCTGTATGTCTCTTTTCTTTCTTTATCTTTTACTATTAATTGTACTTATTGTATACCGAAATTAGTTTACGAAAAAAAGTTCACGAATTTATGTCTTGATATCATGAAAACTAAGTCCCTTACCATTTTCACCCTCTAAGTTACACAGATATTTTCAGATGTTTAGAAAACAAAACATGCAAGGAAATGATTTTGAGAAATAGTTTAGCAACTTCCTCATATTATTAAATTTTTTTTTTTTTTTTTTTTTTTACAAATAAACCTGTATTCATTTAGATAGTTTACTTCCAGTCAGAACCTAAAGTAATGTATATTATCCAGTTTAGCTGGTAATCATTGAAATAAATTCGAAATGAACAAAGATTACTTGTTAATAATGAAAATAACAACTGAGATCGGTTTTTGGATATATCGTTTTTTTGCCCTACATTAGTAACTATAAATCATGTTTACTTTAAAATTAATAACTGGCTTATTACTGATCTATTTTGCCATGAATAATACTCTTACCCTTCTAGAATACACACAAGTAATAAAGAGCATCTGTAAAGCTTACCAAAATATCAAATCGACGTAAAATCAATAAACTATATGAAAACGAATGTTAACTGAAACTTTTCATAGGAATACCTTAGGATGGGCTGTCTTTAACATAACAACAGATTATTAAAATAGAATATTACAATTGGTTTCTAAAGGAGCTTTAATGTTGGAAAAAGGAGACTTGTGAGCGACATCTGTTATCTAATATTATGGAATGTTTAAATTTTCATAAAACTCCCTGTCGAACTCAGGTTCGCCTTCCTCCCTAAAAAAATGGAAATATTTTTGTATTGTTTATCGTGTCTCACTCATGAATACATTAACAGCTTTTGTGACAAAATATGGTTAAGAGCAAACCGAGATGTTTCTTTTACTATATAATAACATAGTAATCTTGAGGTCATTGTAAGAAGGACTGCTATTAAAACTCTCTACATACACAGATACACAAATGCCAGTGTTGTTAAAACAGCAGCTTGTCTACAAAGCTGTTGAGCATATAGAACAACAAAAGCGGATATTTAATAAACTGAGTTTTGAAAATCTCATTATAACATCATCTCTTTTGTTTTTAGATATCAGAGTTAAATGAACTAGTTTAATATATTTCTGCATCAATGACACATGAAACTGCTGTAATTTATATTCTTCACGGAAGGAATATTACTCACCACTTTATTAGATTAAGCTAAAGCATAACATACACGATGTCATTTATCGCAGAAAAGATGTACCAGTAGACTCTGTTAAACTACCATATCCATAGTTTATTTGGCAAAACAGAACAAAAAACATTAAAGACATCTAGAGGAATTTCCATAACAATCTCATTACACGAAGATATGTGGTACTTCCAAGCTTTCTGTTTTCTTGTTCAGGTTTGTAAATAACAGAAGATTAGGCAGAAAATGTATCACAAAGTTTGACTCTAACTGAGTTAAAGAAGGAAGCAATATGAAACGAAAGTGAAAATTTATCTGAATTACAAAAAAATCAAAGATAAACAGTTCATTATAGTTGAGGACAACATGGTCACTAAATGGAAACAACGAATGATCCAGAGCAAAATCTGAAATCAATCCATAAGACTGAGAAGGTATAAAGACTATAAACAAAAAAACACAATATCGTCATATCTTCTAGAATTCCTCGTCACTGTTGGTAATCTGAAAAGAATATTATTCTTGAGATTCACGAATCGCTAATGCACGAAAATTTGAAATTTTTTCGTGAGCCTTTAACTAAACCAAAAGAGACAGAAAAAAACTGACTCGCTGACCACGGATTTATAACGCCAATATCAGGGATTCGATTCCCTTCGGTGGGCTCAGCAGATAGCCCGATGTGGCTTTGCTGTATGAAAGCACACACTTTCCACTACGAGGGCTACTAGTGAATTAATTTAGTTTTTTAATTTTTTTTCAAACACTAAAACTAAAACTTAAATATTTCCTTTTAAAACGTAGATATTAAGGTTGGATGAATTGGAACTAAAGAAAACTGTGTTCGTGACTATTTTTTAAAGGTGTGGCCATAGAGCAATGAGATAGGAGTATGGACATTCGACGCTGGACATTCTATGGAAAATTTTAGAATTGACCTGAATCGTGTAGATATTAATATCTTCATGATAAGTAGAAATACTGAGACAATAAAAATAGATAACACACCATAACTAGGAAGGATTTACCTTGGGTTTTAAACGAGGACAAACACAAAATATACGAACTTCTATATTTTTATTTTTGGTAGGTCAATAAACATCAAGCAGATAACTGAGGATTGAATAATTGCTAATGTTACTTTTATTATTAAAGGGAGTGATAAGTATTACCCTAGAAATTATAAATTACTTAGTCTTACTTCTGTAGTAGGAAAAAGTCGAGAACCCAGTAAAAGAAGTTTTAGAAAATAGTTTAGTAAAAATATGAGATTATAAATGAAAGGAAACTTGATTCACTCCAATGAAATTTCAGTTTATTAATTTGTTATTTTTGTTCGAGGATGTTATTTTTCTCAAGATCATAAAATGATGTGAACTTGATGTGCCTAGATTTTCAAAAATGTATGATAATGTGCCACATGAAAGATTAGCTAAGAAAATCACATAAGTATAGGTTGATAAAAATACTAACTGATCCGGTCGACGTATTACTTGAAGGCTGACTGAATCAATTGGTCTTCACGTTCACTGGATTTCAGTTCCATCGAAAACATATGGGGTATTCTAGGAAGATGAGTCCAAATCCACAGGGCTGGCTAGCTAGAAACAGTTGTTTCAGAAGGGTAACTAAGGACATCTCAGGATTTTATTCATTTTATGCTTGCAATATTTGTACCAGGCTGTCCTTGTTGTTCAAGTGAGCAACTGAAGTGACCTGTCACGAATTGTAAAGTGTAAAGCTAGTTCTCTTAAACAATTTTTTACGAGCGTGCTGAATGATCAGTTAGTTACAGTTAATATCACACGAGAAATAACCAGATTCCTGGCTCACATACTAAGCAACTGGGGAAATATTCAACAAGTAACCATTTTAATGAACTTGGGAAACGTGAATTAAAATTCAAACAAGTACTAATATGGAATGACTTGCTAGAAAACACTTCCATGGACGATATTATTTAGAAGCTTCTGAAGGTGTTGATTACAAAAAGCCTTATGAGAATTTACCGATCTCATTCACAGAGAGTAAATCTGGTAGTTTTTATCATGGGATAATCAGAAATTTCAGAATTAAATTACATTATGTGTCTTGTAAAACAGACACATGGTTGGTAATCTAGTTTACAACGCTAGTAAATAAGCTGATTTGTTCTTTAAGTATCCAAAAAAATTTTATAAAATATAGTAAGGAAAGTCAAACTATCTTGTTTTCTTCGTCCATAAAAAATGCGCACCTAATTCTGCATTCTCTTTGACCTCACGAAAAGCCGTTGTAGCACTCCAAGATACAAAATTAATATAAGAGTGCTGGTAGAGGTTTTGTCTATTATCATATCAAACTGACCCAGCTGGCTCAGTGGTAAGTTCCTGAGATTACAACGCTGGAATTATGTTTTCGATACCCGCGGTGGGCACAACTCAAATAGGTCATTGTGTAGCTTTGCGCTTAAACAAACATACCCATCGAATCCGACATTATTTATCAACCAACCTCATACTATTTCGTGTATTATCCGACATTATTTATCAACCAATCTCATACTATTTCGTGTATTATCCGACATTATTTATCAACCAACCTCATACTATTTCGTGTATTATCCGACATTATTTATCAACCAATCTCATACTATTTCGTGTATTATCCGACATTATTTATCAACCAACCTCATACTATTTCGTGTATTATCCGACATTATTTATCAACCAATCTCATACTATTTCGTGTATTATCCGACATTATTTATCAACCAACCTCATACTATTTCGTGTATTATCCGACATTATTTATCAATCAGTTAGTTGAGTTTAGTTATCACCATTAGATTCCATCAAGAAACATAGGGCCGTAATCGCTTGCGGAATCTTCAACAGGTATTTAAGTGAGTAGGTTGTTAGCCCACTGCACCGAGCCGTCCCTAATTTAGTAGTGTAAGACTAGAGGGAAGGCAGCTAGTCATCACCACCCACCGCCAACTCTTGGGCTACTCTTTGACCAACGAATAGTGGGATTGACCGTCACTTTATAACGCCCCCATGGCTGAAAGGGCGAGCATGTTTGGTTAGCGCAGATAGCCCTCGAGTAGGTTTGCGCGAAATTCAAAACAAACAAACAAACACAAGTTTTGTATGAATCTGGTCCGATGTTTATTTATCATTGTGCAATACTTATCGTATTAAAATACAGTTTAGACACTTCTCTAATGTATTTATTTTTAAACGAATAAATTACTGATATTTAAAATCCTACTGTTTAAATAAATATGTAACTTTAAGGAGTTAAACTCTTTTGTAATTATTTATTTGTTGCGTTTTGATGTCAGGCTGGGAGGGCGAGCATGTTTGGCGCGACGCGGGGGTGAACCCGCGAATTACGAGTCGCACGCCTTACGCGCTTGCCATGCCAGGCCATTTATCAACCAACCTCCTACTATTTCGTGTATTATCCGACATCATTTATCAATCAACTTCATACTATTTCGTGTATTATCCGACATTATTTATCAACCAATCTCATACTATTTCGTGTATTATCCGACATTATTTATCAACCAACCTCATACTATTTCGTGTATTATCCGACATTATTTATCAACCAATCTCATACTATTTCGTGTATTATCCGACATTATTTCTTAATGTGAAATTTATGATAAATTTTAAAAGGGCGAATTGTTGCTATCGTTATTTTAGCTCAAAGCCGTAAGTGTGCTGTTGGCGTTCTATTCACGGCAGAAGGTCAAGCTCCGGGTTTTGTGTGTTTGTGTTTTCTTATACCAAAGCCATATCGGACTATCTACACTATCCACCGACCGGAATCAAAGCCCTAAATTTAGCATTATAAATCCGTAGACTTACCAGTCTCCCAGCGGATGACACTCCCAATTTTAGCATTGTTTGCCTGTAAACTTACCGTTAATCAATCGGGAGACAAAAAAGGGGAGTCGATAGACAATTAAACCACAAGAAGATTTTAAAAATCGAAACATTGTAAAATTTAGTATTGCGTACTTTAAACAACACATTTATAAATTGAAATTACGTTAAAACTTCACACATAGGTTATAAATATAGAGAGTGTTTATAAAAAGTGATGTACTTCTAAATTAAAATACACAATTTTCTTTCGTGTCACAGAACGACGACTCTTCCTACACAAGTACGCACCTTTGCTTTCATATTACGTATAGATGGCGAAACTGTAGCTCAAATCATCGATTTCTATCTGGCTCGGACAGTTTACTGAGGATTGCTACTGAAAACTATAACGTCGGCAGTTTAGAAAAAAACAAAACAACAAATCAAACTAACAAAAACTATTGATTTTTTCCCTAGAGTTTTAAGAAAATTAAAAACATTTGCTCTGACGTTTGTATTACTAAAAAACTATTTAATATGATTCACACACAAATATTGTATATGAGTTGTTACCTAGTTACCGTCTAATATTTCATGTTTCTTAAGAGCGAAAATATACCTTTATAATAGTAACATTTGATATTAATCAGTGATGACGAGAAAACCCACTTGTAAAAAAAAACATATGTATAAAAAACGGCTGGTTTGATTAAGAAAATGTTTATGTAGAGGAGCGAACAACGTTTCGACCTTCTTCGGCCATCGTCAGGTTCACAAAGAAAGAAAGAGGTAAGTGACCGAAAGCTGACCACATGTTTGAAGGGGGTTGTGTAATTGAATGTAGGAATTTAGACGGCGTACTTAGATGTTGGATTATATTTATTAATATAGGTATAAAGGTGTTTCTTTGTATAGGTTTATTTTGGGCTTGAGTTGTTGTATAAGTAAGGTTTCTTAATTTCGCGTTTTCGCGTTTGTTTATGTTTGTTTCTTTATTTAGCATTTGAGTGTTTTCTATAGTTATGTTGTGTTTATTTGATTTGCAGTGTTCGAAAACGTGTGAAGGTGACTTTTGTGTTTTTTGAATCTGGTTTCTATTTTCTACTTGTCTTCTCCAATATAGAAGTCGTGGTAGTTATCACATTGTATTTTATAAATAATATTGGTGAGGTGTTTGTCAGTGTAGTTTTACATAGTATAGACCTTAGTTTTGTGCCTGGTTTGTGAATAAATTTGGTATTAACTGTAATGTCATATTTTATTACTAATTTTGCCAAATGTTTGTTATTTTCTGCTGATGTCGGGAATATATGGTATGCAGCAGTATATGGTTTCATGATTTTTTGATCTGTGAGATATATTTACCTTTGTTGGTTGATTTTGCTTTTGTCTAGGTGTGTGCGTATAATGTTTTCTACAGTTTGTGGAGAAAACTTATTGATGTTGA
The DNA here is from genome assembly GCF_004210375.1 of Tachypleus tridentatus. NCBI lineage: Eukaryota > Metazoa > Arthropoda > Merostomata > Xiphosura > Limulidae > Tachypleus > Tachypleus tridentatus. The sequence goes on along the minus strand of NC_134825.1, from coordinate 106,565,751 downwards.
TGAAGAATTGTTTTATTTTGTCTAATTCGTCGTTAATTTTATCTGGTGAGTATAGTTTTATGGCTGTGTTTATTTGGTTTCTTAGTATGTTGAGTTTTGTTTGTTTCACGTGCTGAGTCCTGATGAATGTATAGTCCAGTATGGGTGATTTTTCGATGGATTTCTGTTTTAAATCATGTATTGCTTGTAATTGTGAGGTTAAAAAAATTTATTGCTTTCTTCCTGTTCACATGTGAAGTTAATGTTGGGATGTATAGAGTGATTGAAAAAATTAAGTGTGTGTTCTGTAGATATGAATCCCGCAATCGTGTCGTCTATATATCTGTAATAGTATAGTGGTGGATGTAATGCTGTGTTAATTGCTTGTGTTTCAACTTGTGTCAAAAAATATTGGCTAGAACTGGTGATACTGGGTTGCTCTTGCTTAGGCCATTTGTTTGTATATAATTGTGGTTGTTGAACAGAAGTTTGTCTTCATCATGGTGAATTCTATGAGGGTTGCTAATTGGTTGCTGGGAATATCTATTGATGGGTTAAGGTCTCGGATATAGAGTTCTAAGGCTATCTTGGTAGGCTTCAGTTTCAAGTGTATACTATTGGTCGTAATGGACAACCTGGTTTTATGAGGGTTTGGGATGCCGTATATTTGTGGTGTGCGTGAGTCGGTCTTGCATAGGTAGGAATAAAGTGTTTGTGAAATTGTGTTGGCTTTTCCATTTTTAGTAGTAGCATTTTGTTTAGTTGAGTTTCGTGTGTATTGGTTTAAATTTGTTTGTGTCTTATAGGATGTTTTTCATCTTTTGATGTATTCATTCGTGTTCATTGTAAACCATAGTGTTTCCTTTATCTGCTTTTAGAATTTTATGTTTTGTCTTGTTTTAGGTTTTAATGGAATTAATGTCTTTTTGTAATGATGTTTTTCGTTTTTATGTTTGTGAAATTATGTTGATGGTTTTGTGAGACAATTCTTTAAAATCGTTTAAGATGTTGTTTTTTAGGTGTTTCTGAAAATATTAATTTTGAATTTTTTCTGGGAAGTTTGGCTGTTGAATGTCAATAAAATTGTCTAAGTTGTCTTCTTTTCTGTTGGTTGTTTTTTCGGTTGTTTTCTTGTTTTTTGTTTCTGTGGAAAGTATCACAAGTCTCCTGGCTGTAGGTCTTCAAAACATGTTTTAATTTCTAAGGTTGGAATGCACCTAGGTGGTATTGCGAAGTTGAGTTCTTTGTTAAGTAGATGTATCTCGTCTGTGTTTAATTGTCAGTTGGATTTGTTAATTATGAGGTTAGTCAATGGTTTGTCATGTTGGTGTCTTTCTCTGTTAACAGACCACATCTTAATTTTTCTCTGCTTGTCTTATTATAAAAAGAACTATAGGATAAATATTACTTTGTATATATCTGTACCTATATTATATACATAAGAGTGATCGATGAATCACATGAGATATTTTAAAACCTTGGTTTAATTAAGTTGTGATTTTCATAATAGACTAAGACGTACGTTTTTATTAAGTGCTCAGGTGATTTACACGACACGTGATTTGTCTTTTTTATATTTTTGAAACATGAAGAAACCTTTAACGATTCAGTAGAACACGATGCTGATATACATCCCCTTAGCAGTTCGGCAGTAAGCATGAAGGCTTATAAAGCTAAAATTCATGGTTTTTTGCGATAAACACAGCAAAGACAGCCCATTGCACAATTTTGCACTCAGCAATAAACAGAAAAACATAAACAAATTCATACTACCAACCTGACATACAGAATAATTGAGATGGTTCAACTTATAATATATATTTTAAAGTATTTCCGGAAGATGTGTTTAGAATTTTAACCAAAGTTACTTCAGGGGTATCTACACTGGTCACCTCTAATTCTGAGTTGATAGACTAAAGTAAGTCAGTTTGTCAACAAGTATCGTCCACCAACTCTTTGGCTACTCTTGTCTGAAGGAAGACTGAATTTTACCTTCACCTTTATAACGCACCATTGGCCCCTAAAGAGCGGCGCGCGATTTTTCTTTACGGTAACGGACACGACTTCGGAACTACAAATTCATACTCCAGCAAACTATGGACTATGCTCAGTCAACGTCGTGGATTTGAACTCATAACTTAAAGTAAAGACAGAACAAAGAGAATGCTGAAGTTTGATTGTTGTTACTAGTAGAAATATCCCTGTTCATGCGCCCCTTCTCTTCACGCTTGTATATTAAGTATCACATCTTCTGAAACAACTAAAGGTACAGTAACTTTATTAAAAAACACATACACATAGTACTGGCTAACAACATAAAATGTTTTATGCAACTGGTCTTTATGCACCAGTTGTTACGGCAATAAAATAGTGCAGGCATTAAAAATAGACTTATCAAGTATTGATTTGTTTTTTTAATTTCGCTCAAAGCTACATAAGGGCTATCTGCCCTAGCCATCCCTAATTTTATAGTGTAACACTAGGGGAAGACAACTAGTCATCATCACCCACCGACAATTCTTGGGCTACTCTTTACCAACGAATAGTGGGATTGACAGTCACATTATAACCCCCCACGATTGAAAAGGGGTGAGCATGTTGCTTGTAACGGGGATTCGAACCCTCGACCTTCAGATTATGAGTAGAAAACCTAAATCACATGGCTATGCAAGCCTTCGCGTGATCAACAGAGTAATATTGCTCATTGAAATGAAATCCGTTAATGCTTTTAGTGCTTGTTTAAATTAGTTATAAAAGAAAGACTTGTAGGCATACCCACGTTTCTGGGTTCTCGATGTCAGCGTTTTAAAAAAGTCTCGTGAGAACTATTAAATAATAGAGTACCGGGATGTAAAAATAATATATCGGAAAGCTGTTGAACATTCGGAATAAAACATAATGAAACAGTTATAATATAATCTTGTTAGAAATTATTAAATTATTGAAAGTTTGAAGTGATACAGTTATGGAAAAAGTGGGAAGTTTTCAAAAACTATCTTGCATTAAGAATGAAACAGTTATAGAATAATATCGTAAAAGTTGTATTACTGTGCTAGCATCTGAGGTGAATCAGTTACGAAATAATTTTGTGGGGAATTATCAAATGATTAAGTATTTTGAGTGAAATAATTATAAAAATATCACATAAGAAGTTATAAAACTAACAGCATTCTAGTATGTTTGTTTGATGTTAATCACAAAGCTATACAATTGGCTATCGGTGCTATGCTCACCACTGGAATGTGAACTCGGTTTTTAGCGTTGAAAGTTTACATACTTACTCTGACTCGCTAGAAGGACCTTCGAAGGGAACAGTTATAAAACAATATTGGAAGTTATCCAACTATTGGTCATTTGGAATAAAATATGTTCTTTGTTTGGAGTAGAAAAGCCAATTACTATCACTAGTTAATTTTTTGTGGAACGAAATCTTCCATTGAAACAAACAAAGAACGTAACTTCACTTCACAAACAAAGAACGTAGCTTAACAAACGTTATTGATGTGTCGTGTTTTAAATCGCTTTTCTTTATCTATTTTTTTGACATTTTCTGCATTTCTTTAGATTACAATGAGATTACTTTAGGCTTATTGACCATCATTCATCAAATTAGCTTCTCTTGTGTTTGTTTTGAATTTCGCACAAAGCTACTGAGGGCTATCTATGCTAGCCGTCCCTAATTTAGCAGTGTAAGACTAGAGGGAAGGCAGCTAGTCATCACCACCCACCGCCAACTCTTGGACTACTCTTGTACCAACGAATAGTGGGATTGACCGTAAACATTATAACGTCCCCACGGATGGGAGGGCGAGCATGCTTTTGGCGCGACTCGGGCGCGAACCCGCGACCCTCACATTACGAAGCGCACGCCTTAACGCGCTAGGCCATGCCAGGCCTTCTCTTATGTGAGTTCAACTAACTGTGAAAGTTGATGAAATCCTATGTAACTAGCATCCTCTTCTTTTAAATCTTTCATTAATTTGTCTTGAGACCACGCCGGGATAACATGGTCGTTGAAGACGTTTAGCACGTGTACCATATGTTCTGTTGGATAAATAGGCAATACAAAGCTTGAATTTCTGAAACTACCACTGGAAAACGATCGAATTTGTCGGGGATATATGAGACAGTAAACATTTGTTAGTGAAACAACCCTGTAATCGGTATGTGCTGTTAAAACTAAATACGGAACATAAAATCAACAGCGCTTCTTATAGTATTAAATGACTAAGCTTTGGTATAATAATTATTTATTAATGTATAAAATGTCCTTTAAAAAAATAAACCCAGCCTGCGAAATGAATTTGTTTCATTTGTAACCCTGCATAAAATAATATTTTTATTAAATATATTAAAAAATACTCATAACAGCGTCAGTGATTAAAAACATATCAATATATTGAAAGAAAAAAAAGCCAAAATTTCTTCATTGATTGGCCAGCATTACAAAAATATTTCTAAAATCCTGCGTTAATATGTATTGTTAATACTTTTCACAAAAATTCTAAAGCTCAAAATAATTTAAAACCAATATTGAGAATTTAATGTCCAGGACCTGGAAATTTAAGCTTTCTTGATTTCATTTTAAAGAGTCACAAAAATGTTGATATATGAATATTCCTCTCTGGTTAGTCAACAGTAAGTTTGAGGGCTTATAACATTAAAAAAATTGAGGTTTTATTAACCTTGGGAAACAGAACACTTACAATCCTGTGTGTAAGTTTGTGTTGAAAAACAAGCAAACGAAAGTATAAACATTGAAACATAAATCAACTATGAAGCAGGAACCATTTATGTTATTCAATGAAAGTACAAATTATTAAACACATTCCAAAAAATAATGGCTTTGAAAAAAAAACATAATTATTCACTTTTTCTGCAAATATACAAAACAATGACAAAAAAAAACAACAACACAAATTTAAGTTTGTTCAGAATATTCGTGAAAAGCTACAGTTTGGCTATTTGCAGTAATGTTATTTACAGTAGGCTACTTGGTATATTCGTTTCTAATTTTGAACTGACTGATCAGAGGGAAGTTAGCTAGTCAACAGTATTCATCAACAACGCTTGGGCTATTGCAATCAAACGATAAGATTTCACCTTTATAACTCAAACACACATACAGCCCCAAACTGAGGAACGCGACGACGTGTTTGCGAAATGGTATTCGAAATAGGAACTTGCGATCACCAGTCCGGATACGCTAACTCATGAGACCGCTCCAGCTCAGGAAAATGGTGCTGTAGCTATTCTATTCATAATTATTTTCACAATATGCAGTTCAATCAAATTATAAAAATATGTTGAGATAGTTGAGCTAATTCACTTCAGTGTTTTTAGTGTTAAAAACTTTCAGGTAAATAAACTGTGACTGCGTAACGACTCTTAGTTTTAATCACAGTTTTGACAAATCGTCATGATAATTGTTATTTTTCTAATGTGGATGTTGTACGTTAGAGGATCAACTGTCATTACACTGAAACCGTATAATACATACAATGGTTTTATGTGTTACGTTAGAGGATCAACTGTCATTACACTGAAACCGTATAATACATACAATGGTTTTATGTACGTTACGTTAGAGTGGATCAACTGTCATTACACTGAAACTGTATAATACATACAATGGTTTTATGTACGTTACGTTAGAGTGGATCAACTGTCATTACACTGAAACCGTATAATACATACAATGGTTTTATGTACGTTACGTTAGAGTGGATCAACTGTCATTACACTGAAACTGTATAATACATACAATGGTTTTATGTACGTTACGTTAGAGTGGATCAACTGTCATTACACTGAAACTTATAATACATACAATGGTTTTATGTACGTTACGTTAGAGTGGATCAACTGTCATTACACTGAAACTGTATAATACATGGATACAAAACAATTTTACTCATTTTCCATTTAGGAAGAAAAGTTTTATC
>NC_134825.1:106523549-106559327 GCF_004210375.1 Tachypleus tridentatus | reverse complement strand
CAATGTTTCTCCGCATCCTTATAGGCGTCTGTCGGCCACGCGATTTTGTGTCTTAATTAGTGTAGTGTTCATTACCATTATCGTCATTGTTGTTATCTGTGTATAGAAACTTACAAAACCATAATGCAGTTATGATGTTATTACTTTGTGCATGCTACTTGTCTGTAATCAGTAGTTCGATTCCCCTCAGTAAACTGAACAGATAGTCCGATGTGGCTTTGCTATAACAAAACACACACATGTACCTGTCTGTTCTGGAAACACTTCATTTTCCTACTGGATCACATGTTGGCTGCAAGTATACCTATTTGATGGAACTATGTACTTCCTGTCAGTGCTAATAAGTTGCTGAGAGTTGAAAACAACAAGAACGAGCAGAGACGAGAGGCAGACCAATAGACCATTTTAGTGCATAACAAGAAATATTTAGGTACAGTCACACAACTGGTTTTGTACATTAGAAGAAAGATCGTGAAAAATCAAGTAAGCCACTAACGAGTCCGAATCTACACAATATTGGCGATTAGAAATCGTCCATCCATTCATGGAATCGATATGACCTTTAGGACAGTAATTGGGATGATTATTAGTGGCCAAAACGATATGAACAAAATATACAATCTATACCTCATGTTATGGTCTGTCAGTATAATCAGAATTGACAATAATTTAATATGATGCCTGTAATACTTATGGAGGACTCCAGCTCTCAAATATCTATCAGTGGTCGGAGGACTCACTTCTAAAGAGCCAGAACTGAACGCTGCAACATCATTTAATACAAATGATTCGGTAACTTATGGAAAGACATAAGAATGATGAGACTTATGTATCTTATTGTTTTCAATGGCCTTTTTTATGTGGTGTTATATAGAGAAGTGGCATTATATACAATAATAGCCTGTGGTAGTATGACCTTCCGCAGGTTCATCTGGACCACAGTTTTCACTGATTTAGTATAATGATCGCTGTCATACTGTCACCGTGGAGACTGACTACAATCAATGAAAACTAAAAGAGAGCTTGATTGGTCCTCACAAATTCTTGAATTTAATCTCATACAACACTGTTGTACTCTTCTGAAAGGCCTTGTATAGTTAGATTCACGTTCCCAGGTATTAATCAAAATGACAAGAACGCTCCACCCCCGAAAAAGAAACTATTGTGGTAAAACGAAATTAAGTCATTTACTATATTCACTGAATGTGGTAAAAATAAACTAATTCATTCGCTGTATTCAGTAAATCTAGTAAATACAGCGAATGTCTAAAAATATACCTTAATTTTAGATAGTTGTTCATTTGTATGAACAAGAATTTAACTGTGAAATATTTAATATATGAAACAGAGAATTTTTTGCTCAAGCACAAAACCTGAATTTTTAGCAATAATTTCTTTATCGATAAAATATATCAATGTAAATTACGCTTCATATTTCATTATGAAATATTGAATGATTGTTTGTTTGTTTGTTTTGAATTTTGCGTAAAGATACACAAGAGCTATCTGCGCTATCCGTCCCTAATTTAGCAGTGTAAGACTACATGTAGAGGAAAGTCAGCTATTCCGTGGTTCGTTTCCCCTGTCACAATAATAAATACTATCTATTTAAAGTGTAATAAAGGCCTTACATACGAACAACGGGTGCTAACTTTTTTTTTTAATGCTATATGTCTTCAATAATGAACTACAAAGGGTAACCGTTCAGAATGTGGCTTAATTCGGTAAAATTTGATATTTGGTCCGTATCAACAGATTTTCGTACGTATCAATCACTGGAATAGCTGCTTTTTAAATATTAAACGCCAGTACGCAACGTAATCAGGAAAGGATTCCGTACGGAAGAGTGGTACAATTCAAGCGTACAAAAGTTACATCCATGGCGTACGTGATCAACCATCGTATACCTCAAGCAGTTGGAAAGTGTGCAGGATCTTCATGCTATTACTTTAAACGAGATGGCGGTCAAGTTGCTGAACACAGCATCATTAGACTTTTGTTAGGTCGGACTGTCGATAAGGGCATTGGATAGCCGCCTTCTCGATGCACTAGATGGGTTATAGAAAGACGAATAAATGAAGTGTGTGTTTTGAACGTGAAGTTCTTACCATGGAGCTTTCTATAATGAAAATTACGCTGCAGGACTATTGTCATGATGCACGGTCGTCAGATAGAGCAAGATCTGACAAGACAATATGGAGACGCCAAATTGTTTTGTATAACATATTGAACTTCTGTTTGTGATTTGATATCTCTAAAAAATTAAAACGTTCAACAAAAAACTGATAATTACCCGAGAATCGATAATGTGGTTTAAAGTTTTTTGTTCGTTTGTTTTTCGAGAATTTTATCGTGCATTATTTTACCTGCTTCAAAGCTTTATAACAATATTTTGGTTCAGTTCCATTCACAAAACTTAAAGTTATGCCTTTACCTTGTTTTCATTAAATATCTAATGATTAAAGAAAAGTTTTGTTTTTTGTATTAAAACAAGCCATAATTAGTTTGAATTCAGTATAAAGCAAAAGAAAAATTGACTAAAATAAAGGAATAAGTAAAACAGTAAGTATTATTATGTGACAGTTTGACAAAAACCAAACACCTTTGTTTAAATTTTCATTCTTATACAAATCATAGGAAGTACGAAAGTAATAAAAAACATGGGGATAGTATTACAGTAATGTGCAACTTTGATGATCAGAAGTTGTTACTGGTTTTAAAGTGATTCAGCTTGTTCTGTTAATTAAAATAGATTGTACTTCAACAATGTTATCTTCACGGGGTTTAATGAAACACTATACTGGTTTAATTTGTGGTTCACGCAGGGAGGTACAGTTCTTACAATACTGTTATCGTCATCAGCTTTAATGAAACCGAATATCTGGTAATGAGGAACCAACGTTTTAGAAAGTCAAACAGGTAGACGGTTCGAAGAGGGAATAAAAGAAACTGTATTATATGTTGTTTTAAATTCTATTTCAAATTGAAACATTATGAGAACCGAAGAAATGTTTTGCACATCTTCAGATTAGCCTTTGTTAAAATTAAGTTTTAAATTAATCCGAGATATTAGACAGCTACTGTTGAACAATAAGAAAAGACTTCCTTGTCCCCGTCAATTTTTGCGGTAAGTCTACAGTTTACAAGGCTAAAATCAGGGACTCAGCAGATAGCCTGATGTGGCTCTGCCATAAGAAAACACACAAAGACTTGCTTAAGTACAATATTAATAACCATCCTAATTAAACAATTATTCTAGAAAACATGAGTGAGTAAACACAAGAAGATATACTTTAAGGGATATCTTCAGATTTACTACACAAATACGACCATAAGAACAAAACTAGAAATACTGTTAAAGCTCGGTTTTAAGCTGCGTCATAGTGACTTGCAGAATACCTCTGAGTTTTTCACATACAAACTTCAATAGCTTCATCATCTCTTGGCCAATTTGAGACGTAATTACAGTTTTAAACTCAGGATGTTAAATCCTTTCGAATGACGTATTTAACCAGGTCCGATGTCTCATAGATTAATTTACTCTAATCCTGCCTAAAACAAAATTTCAACTACCGCGGATGTTTAGGATTTTCTCTTGTTTGTTAAACACAGAACTACACAATGTGATACGTTTTCTGCCTGCCACGGTTATCTAAACCCAATTTTAGCGTCATAAGCTTGTAGACTTACCATTGAGCCACTGAGGAGGTATTATTAAAGACAGGTCCGGCATGGCCAGGTGGTTAAGGCACTCGACTCGTAATCCGAGAGTCTCGGGTTCGAATCCCCGTCGCACCAAACATGCTTGTCCTTTCAGCCGTGGTGGCGTTATCCAAATGACGCTCAATCCCACTATTCGTTGGTAAAGAGTAGCCCAAAATTCGCGGTGAGTGGTGTGACTAGCTGTCTTCCCTTTAGTCTTACACTGCTAAATTAGGGACGGCTAGTACAGATAACCTTCGTGTAACCTTGCGCGAAATTCAAATACACAAAAGCACAACATTAATGTTTGTTTATTAATCATTTAACACATAATAATATTTTATCAAGCCGTAGTTTTTAACACCAGTGATGTTATAGAAATACAGGAGTCTCCACGGTGAAGGTACTGACTATCTTAGAGTAAAAACACCAGTGATGTTATAGAAATACAGAAGTCCCCACGGTGAAGGTACTGACTATCTTGGAGTAAAAAAAAAACAGTCATAGGATAGAAATGCAGAAGTCCACCAGAGAAACCAAAGTAAGTTTACAAACTTACAACCTAAAGTTCATGGTTCGATTCTCCACTTTGGACACAGCAGATAGCCCAATATAGCTTTAATCTGTTGCAAACAAACGTACAAGAAAGCCAGAAATTCAAGGTTTAACCATTTCTGATTGTAAGTTAGTAGCTTTCTTTAAATCTGTGTATTTACATATTTCACTGTCTTTTTTGCCTTACATAATTATTATGGAGTTTATCAATTGTTCTTATTATACATGAAGATAAGGCTGTTAAGAATAACAGCTTTGTATTTACTGTAGAATACAGACACTCGACGATGGCTAGCTAACAATGAATTTTTGGCTGAAAAGTCACAAACCTTTCCGACGGAGCAGCAATTCTAATGCGGTAAAAGAAACAAATAGGCCTAGAATATTTAATTTCGTAATTGTAATATTGTGAAACTCATGTTGCGACACTATAACATAGCAAAGTGATTCACGAAATTGTAGAGATGAGCTATTGTCATACTTTGCTGAAAATGTTTTGTTGTTTTGTTTGTTAAACCGTGATTTATCAGAGCCACTGTAAATCGAACACGAATGACGTAATTATTTTGTACATACTCAGAGGATTACATACATATAGATTTATATATGAATATATTTTCCGGGTTATGTTTGTGAAGCAATATTGAATTATCGCGTGTGTTCTGATGTTTAATTCTTTGTAGATAAGATATTCCTCTTTAGCAATTCCGTAGTTTTTATCAACAAAAGCTTCTAGAAGTGTTTGGAATGTTTACAAAATTTCTAGGTACAAAACAACCACAGATTCTTAGAAACAAAACAACCCTAGTGGAGGTGAACACTATACATACCACATTACCATTACCTCAATCACACTTAGCAATGTCCTGTTCTTTTGATAGATCACGTGCATCGCCAAGGAATTCATAGGTATGTAAGAATTGTTGAAATTCATATATTTATGCGACATAAAAATGTAACGTTCAAGCGTATTAGACAATCTAATTTTCGTTATATTTTAGGCAGTCGTAATAAATACACTATAATAAAAGAGCATACATTACATACTAAGTCCCTCATTACTCTAAACATGCTCGTCCTTTCACCGGTGTCGAGGTGGTATAATAACAATCCCTCTAATCTTTCACTGCTGATGTAAGGACGGCAGATGGCTCTTGTGTAGTTCTCGTGAAATTCAAAACAAAACCAACTTCCTTATATATGGTATTACAAGTAGCAATCCAAATTCTTCTTTTATTTGAGGCCTGGCATGGCCAAGCGCGTAAGGCGTGCGACTCGTAATCCAAGGGTCGCGGGTTCGAGCCCGCCAAACATGCTCGCCCTCCCAGCCGTGGGGGCGTTATAATGTGACGGTCAATCTCACTGTTCGTTGGTAAAAGAGTAGCCCAAGTGTTGGAGGTGGGTGGTGATGACTAGCTGCCTTTCCTCTAGTTTTACACTGCTACATTAGGGACGACTAGCGCAGATAGCCCTCGAATAGCTTTGTGCGAAATTTCAAAACAAACCAAACAAAAACGTTTTGTTTTGATAAATTTTTTGCACTAAAACGGAAACAAAGGTTTAATTCAAAGTTTTCTCAGCCAATGAAATAAGTTGTTTTTCCTTAAAAAACAGTGTGCAACGTAATAAAACATAGAAAATGAAAATTAAATAGTTGTCACTATTGAACTTTACACATACAAATAATGGGTTAATTTTTCTTTAACCCTACTTTTTTCCGTAAAGAGGCTTCTTTGACCAATAAAAGCCTGAGTAGTTGGAAAAATAATATAAAGTTTTACAAACACAAAATATTTAAAACATTTTCTCCAGCATTACAAAAATAATAATGATCTGTCGATTTGCTCATTTTTTAAATCAGAAAAACAAATTCTGTTATTCTTCACGATAGGCTTTTCACGTTAATTAAAGACACAACCGCCAGAGCGCAACACCTTTATGTCACCCTGTAGAGAGAGTCAACGACAGAAACAAATGAAAAAACATACCAGTCTTGTCTATTTCCCAACACAGAGAGATGTTTAATTATCTGTAAGAAAGCCGGTCTTCTTTGGTGAGCAGTATCGCTCGAAAAGTCGTCCTTCTCTGTAACTTCAATCTGTTTTCTTCCTTTAATTCTGACTGCAGTTATTGAGCTTTCGGGTCTTTCAGCTTCAGTTCGATGTCACTGATGTCAGTTACATAACAGTTACGACCGAACGAGAATCAATAGACATCCTGAGATTTGGACATTGGCTATGATTATCCTTCCCTAGATGCTTTCTCTCAGACAAAAAACGTGCGGACCTGACAGGCACGTCCAAGGATAACTTTTCTAAAACTGTCAGTGACGAAATTGAATCAGAATTACCAGACCTAGCATGGTTTCCATCTGTCATTATCCTAATTACTGTATTAATCTTCAATAAGAAACGTCTTATCATGTCTCTATGATTGTAGATAAACCAGTCCATTAAAAACGTCACTGTTCATTAGTTTATATTCATATACATTCACAAGACGTGTTTAAAGTAGCAAAATGTCTCAAAATTCTCTATTCGCCAATTCTCACGAACTTTTCCTATAATGAATGAATATTGACCTTCTAGAAATCTCTCCATTCAATTGGTTAATTTCATTGTACAACCACGTGCGTTTGTTTTTTAGTGCATGGTTTCCTGGTAATGGAGTTTACTGTGATAAATATCAAATCGATGAATAATAAAAAATGTTCTTCAAACAAGATGTCAAAAAAAGTTTTAGACCAACAACATATTAGGATAGCGTTTCGTCAGCACGATATTCGAAATACCATTTAAGAGTGAAACACGATCGGTGATAAATATTATTAGCATAACACTTCACTGTCTTACTGTTGTCTTTACAACACAACACATTACTACAGTGTTGTTAACACATCATTTCATCTCATTACCAGACATTTACTTATGATTGGGCGATCGCCACGCAACAACCCTCACTACTGTACTATTCGTCGATACTGATACTTCACCACACAACCTACATACTGTACTATGTCAGTCGTTGCGATTAAGCTCGCCGCAACGCCTGCCTGCTGTTGCTACATCGTCAATGCTGATGCCTGGCTTCGCACGACGCCTCACCTGCTGTACGCTTTACATCGTCGATGCTGATTCTTCGCTGACTGACATCTCGCCGCTGTGCAATAATCAGTGCTGATGGTCATTTCGCCGCCGACGCTGCCTGCTGTTGCTTTATCGTCGATTGCTGATTGGCTGACCTGCCTGCTGTGCATATCGTCGATGCGCACTGACGTCTGCCGCGCTGTCTGCTTTAAGTGCCAGTCATGTGCTGGTGATTGGCTGCACGGCTTCACCTCTGCGCTATCGCGTGGACGGCTACGTTACGCTTCGACGCAGCGCCTGCCTGCTGTTGCTTTATCGTCGGGCGCTGATTAGCTGCTTGCACAACGCCTGCATGCTGACGCTAATCGTCACGATTGCTGATTAGCTGCCGCACGACGTCACGCCTGCTGTGCCGTCGTCAGTGCTGTTAGCTTCTGCTGCAACAGCCTCACCGCTGTTGCCTATCATCGATGCTGATGCTGGCACCGCGCACAACGCAGGCTGCTGTGCTGTAATGGAAATGCTGATGCTTCGTTGCACAACGCCTACATACTGTGCTATCGTCGGTGCTGATGGCTTCGTCACACACAGCACCTTAGACTTTGCTGTTGCTATGATCGATAGCTGATGCTTCACCACTGGCACTTCGCTGCTGTTGCTATCATCGATCGATTATATTGCCGCTAGCACCTGCATGCTGTGCTGTCGTCGTGCTGTCGCTTGCACGGACTGCCGCGTGCTGTCGTGAACGTGCTGGTTGCTGCGCAAGCACTTACGCAAACGTGCTGTATCATACTGTGCGCGTTGCTTCGCTGCACTGACGCCTGGGTACACAACTGTGCTATGTCGTCGGTCTGCTGATTAAGCTACTTACGCACAACGCCTGCCTGCTGTGCCGTCAATCAATGCTGATTAAGCTTCGCTGCTGCATGACGCCTGGGCTGCTGTGCTATAATGAATGCTGATTGCTTCGCTGCACAGCGCCTGCATGCTGTGCTATCGTCGTTGCTCGTAGCTTCGCCGCACACGTCTGCATACTGTTGCTTTCGTCGATGCTGATTGCACTGCAGCGCCTGCCTGCTGTATCTATCGGTGCTGCTGTTGATTGGCTTCGCTTACAATACTTCGCTGCTTTGTTGCTTTATCGTCGTTAACGATTAAATCGCGCCGCATGACGCCTGGCTGTATCGTTGCTATCGTCGATAGCACGATTAGCTGCGCAACGCCTGCCTGCTGTTGCTTTATCGCCAGTGCTGATCTTCGCACATTCTGCTGACATCGCTGCTGTACTATCGTCGATGCTGATGGCTTCACTTACGCAACGCCTGCATGCTGTGCTTTATCGTCGATTACTTATTTTCGCTGCGCTGCATAGCCTGCCTGCTGTTGCATTCGTCGATGCTGATTAGCTGCTGACGCCTGACTGACTGTGCTGATTAATCGTCAGATGCTGGTGCTACTGTGCACACAAACGCATTCTTTGCTGGCATTCCGCTTACTGCACGCTGACGCCTGCCTGCTGTTGCTATCATCGTCGATGCTGATTAATCCATACCGCGCAGCCTTACCTGCACGGCTATCGTCCGTTGCTGATTAGCTTCGCTGCACCCCGACTGCATCGCTGATGCTGTCGTGCTGGCGCTAATTCGTACGTTGCACTGCGCCTCTGCTGTTGCTACCGTCGCACTGACGCCTCGCCGCATGCTGTCCGGCATGCTGTAGTCGTCGAATGCTGATATATCTCACTACACTGACTCCTACTACTGCTGTGCTATCGTACGTTGCTGATTAGCTACCCGCACAACGCCTGCATGCTGTTGCTATCGGTGCTGATTAGCTTCGCCGCGGCGCCTGCCTGCTGTATGTTTGATTGGCTGCTGCACCTGACGCCTCACTGCTGCTACAATCGTCGTTGCAATGGTACTTCGCGCACACAACGCCTGCGTGCTGTGCTATCGTCGATGCTGATTAAGCTGCCGCACAACCACCTGCATGCTGTGCTTTATCGTCGTCGCTGATGATCTTCGCTGCACAGCGCGCCTTACAACTGTATTGCTATCATCGATGCTGATTAAACGCCATCTGACAACGCCTGCATACTTATGTACTATCGTGGCACGGTGGCTTGACATCTGCAACGCCTCGCTGCTGTGCTATCATCGATACGGCTGGGTTCGCTTGCGCATGCGCCTGCCTGCGTCAGTGCTGTTAATGGGTCAGTAATTTTTGCTGCTTCGACAGCGCCTCGCTGCTGTTGCTTATCGTCGTGCTGCGATCTTTCCGCTGCACAACGCCTGCATGCTGTTGATGCTATCATCAGTGCTGATTGGCTTCGCTGCACCCCCTACACTGCTGTACTATCGTCGATGCTGATTAGCTGCACTGACACAAGCGCCTGCTGCTGTTTTAATCGTCGTTGGCGATTAGCTGCGCCTGCACCGCATGCACGTGCTATAATCAACACTCACTGGCTAATCTGACGCACATCGTTGCTGTTGCATTAGTCGTGCTGATTACTGCACACTTACTCGCTGCTGTGCTTCCATCGTCTGATTAGCTTCGCGCACTGCGTGCGTTGTTGCAATCGGTGCTTGCTTACTGCCGCGCAGCGTCTGCATGCTGTGCGCCGCGCAACGCCTCCGCATGCTGTGCTATCGTCGATGTTGATCTTCGCTGCCGCCTGGCGCTTCGCTCTGCTGCTTGCTATCGTCGGTTCTTTGATAACTTCGCTGCAACTCCTCCGCTTTTGCTGTATCGTCGATGCGATGCTTCGCACTGCCTGACGCCTCGCCGCTGTGCTATCATCGTACTGATTGCTTCGCTGCCTGACGCCTCGCCGCTGTTGCTTTCGTCGATGCTGATTGCTTCGCTGCAACACCTCCTGCCTCACTTGTCTTCGTGCTTCCTGATCAACGTCGACTGCTGTATCTATCCGTCGCTGCACATAGCTGCGCTACATGCTGTACGCTTTCATCGATACTGATCTTTGCTGCTGCACCTGGCCTACGATTTGCTGTCGCTATCGTCGATGCTGATTGCTTCGCTGCGGCGCCTGCATGCTGTGCTATCGTCAGTGCTGATGCTTCACTGCCGCGCCTGCTGCACTATTGCTATCGTCAATGCTGATTAGCTTCGCTGCGGCTTGCCTCACTGCTGTTGCTATCGTCGATGCTGATTAGCTGCGCCGCACAACACGCCTACCTGCTGTGCTTTATCGCCAGTGCTTCGGTATCTTCGCGCAACGCCTGACTTGCTGTGCTATCGTCGTTGCTGATTAAGCTTCGCCGCACGACGTCTCGCTGCTGAGCGCTATCGTCGATGCTGATTAAGCTGCTTCGCGCGCGAGCGCCTGCGTTGCTGTTGCTATCGTCGATCTGATTTGCTTTGCTGCGCAGCGTCCTGCATACTGTTGCTATCATCGTGCTGATTGCCTCGCCGCCTGACGCCTGTGCTGTGCTATCGTCAGTGCTGATTAGCTGCACTGACGCTTGCTGACTGCTGTTGCTATCGTCGATGCTGATTAGCTTCGCCGCACCAACGCCTGCATGCTGTTGCTATCGTCGATCAGTACTGATTAGCTTCGCCGCCTGACACGCCTGCTTGCTGCTATCGTCGATGCTGATCAATACTTCGCCGCAACGCCTGCATTGCTGTTGCTTTCGTCGATTACTTTGCTGAAATTTCCTCGCTGCACTGCTATCGCCTGTTGCTGACGCTATCGTCTGATGCTTTGATTGCTTCGCTGCACCAGGCGCCTGCATGCTGTTGCATATCATCAGTGCTGATACTTCGCTGCCTGACGCCTGCGACTGTGCTTATCATCTGGATGCTGATTGGTACCGCTTTACAAAACACCTCGCTGCTGTTGCTATCATCGATTGCTGATTAGCTTCCTTGCTCACCTCAGCGCTGTGCTACCGTCGCTGTGACTATCTGCTGCACAGTACTGACCTGCTTCGCTGTCAATCATCCAGTACGCGCCTCGCTGCTGTTGCTTTAATCGTCGTTAGCACGATTGGCTTCGCCACACAACGCCTACGCATACTATACTATCATCAATGCTGATGCTTCACTACTGCAACATCTCACTACTGTACTATCATCGATACTGATGCTTCACTACACAACACCTTAAATCCTCGTATTTATGTTCGGATATACAAACTGCTGGGCCACATCCAACACGTACACGGACTTCAGAATATAATTACAGAATATCAAAAGTTCATCTAATAAGATAAAGTTACGCGGTATTAACTTAATGATCTCAAGGAACTTTTCTCTTACCATGTATCGCAACAATTCTGTTACGGAGGGTAGATACGTGTGAAATAAAATGTTTATAAATTATTACGTAGGACGGAAAAAACATCAATGGGAAGGACATGGAAACGTTCGTTTGTTTTCATTTAGATGAATAGCCCGAAAAACAAACATTCATGTGACTGAAAAAAAAAATGGAGATATCAGTTTTCCTTAACACAACTGATTTCAAGTTGAGTTGGGCACACTTACAGGTTTTGGCATAATATTGTCCTCAATATAGAAATGTACAACAGCAGGTATAAAGAAAAGAGCTAATATTAGCTCCAGTTTATCCAACAGAGGATAAAGTACCTTTTCTTTAATACGTTCAGTGCTAGCAACAACTATGGAAACAAACGGTTATCACAAACAAAGAGTTATTGTAATAAATGGTCCTCTCTATCTTTAGACCAAAATACCTTGCAATAGAAAATACAAAAAGATTTTGTTTAGTGCAGTGCTAGTATTTTGTATTTGCATGAAACAGAACATTACACATTGTGTTTTGTTACCATAAGTCTATCAATATGAAATTTTTGAGTATTATTCCAAATGTTTTGTATTAACCCCTTTATGCACAATTTAACACAAGATATTCGTCGGTTTCTGTTTTACCTTCTCACTTTCCATAAACTCATACAATAATACTCGTATCGTAACTTCATGCAGACGCAATCATGGTTACAACGGTTACATCATCTTATTTCTTATAGGTATTGATTCACCTCATTTGTTGTATGCTTGAAATCACAAACGTACTGGAAAATGAATCCCTGCCTAGTAGGTCTCGTTCCATAAGGAATAATGTTATAGAAAATAACCTGCAGTTACCTATTAGCAGTCAGGGTGCCATACATTTTGTGTAAATCTCCAGCACCAATGACCGAGATGCAGCCCACAACTGTATCGATTCCCAGCATGCCTTACTACAGATGGTTTCAATTGACTTTCGTACCATTCTCTTCTTTGTTATCAAACAAACAATCGTTAATTGTTGGCAAACAATACGAATTTGGATGTATTTGTAAAGCTTTCCGTCCTCTAACTTTACTCATAAACTAATTTAAAGTTTTTGGTTAGTTATTTCGTCTAAACAATGGTTTTGAACGGTAAACATCTATTGAGACATAGTGCCAGTGTTATCTTGTTGTTATGAAAGAAACATAGACACTCGTATTTACGGTTTGATCATTTTTATCATCTCTACTGTAAGCTCTGAGTCAATCTTAATTGTGGAAAAAAAACTTACCAAATTTAGGTTTAGGATTATGACTCCACATTGTGGAGTTATCTCTGCTGTATTTTCCTCTGTTGCGAGGAGAATCATAATTCACGGTACTAAACTTCAATTTCGAAGAGCTTGAAAAGTCTAGGGTTTTACCTCGACCCGTTATTATGATCACCAGTACTATCTTCATATGCCCTCTTCACAGTTACAATACAACGACTACTAATTCAAGAAATTTTTCCTCACTCTGTCTCATGGACTAGTTTTCACCAATCAAAACTGATTTCTACACACACTTTTGTAGGGCATTTCCGTCCTGGTAGTCATAAGTACCTTAACCCCATTACTACTGAGAACAGTATGACTGCCTGTTCTTTTTTATAGGCAGTATGTTGATGTGGCATGAATTCTTATTGGTTTGATGAAAGCCAAACACAGTGAAAACTATTAATATACAGCTTCATTTCAGTTACATTTCCTATCATAAGATATAAGCAATCCCATCATATTACCAATTTTACCTATTTTAATCACAGTTCCCCTAATTAATACCAGTATTTTATCTCCAGACAACTTTCAAGTTGAACTTGAATGTTTGTATCTCCTCTGAATTCAGAAACTGAGAAATTCAATAACAAAGTTTGAGTCTGAAAACTTAAATTGTTAACTAATGTCACGTGATACTTCAAGTTGTGCTTTCGTGTAAGCATCTTTTGTTGTTTAAAGTAGCGTAAATCTGTTTAAAAACAACAGAAAATTTAGGGAGTTTCAATTGAAACCAAAAAAAAAGAACTCGAAATAGTAATTTTCGTCTATACCTGTATTTATTAGTTTCTAAGTGTAGGCTTAGCGCATACAACATTCAAGTTTTTATTTAACATTTTGTTGTTGGGTTTTGCTCAATTTTAAAGTGAAAAGAAATGTTCAGTTTATGGACAATGTTTATCGTTTCGGAAACACTGGTGTGTACAAAATATTAATATGGACAGCTTATCACTTCTTGTTTTCTTATTAAGCGAGACAGAGTGGAGAAGGACAGTTATTTTATCACACAACAAAAGTTAAGAGTTTTCATAAAACTGAAAGTTTTGATGTTCCCTTGAACTGTTTAGCGGAATATACTTAACGTTGCTTATGTAATGCTGGTTGGAGTCTGTTGGCGCAAAGCAGCTGGGCTATCTGCGCCTTTATGTAACATCAATATAGTGTGTGTGTATATATAAGGTAATGTTCTGAGTTAAATCAATATTTTGCTCTTTTCACAAAGATTAAAGAAAGCAGAACACAATCGCTCTGGCACGCATTACGAACCTTTAGTATTCAGTGTATAAACCTAGTATATACATATCAGTATTGGTATGTGTGTGTGATGATGTGATACGTGCTGATGCGTCATACACTGTTTTGTTTTTAGTATTAAGCACAAAGCTACACAGTAGGCGATCTGTGCTCTGCCCGCCACAGGTATTGAAACATGTTTTCTGGCGGTGTGTGTCCACAGACATACCGCTGTGCTAACGGGGGCGTATACATAGAATTCACATCTAATATACACACACATATATACCTATCTTATATTCTAGTGTATTCTACACATACAGCTAGCGTACACAACATGCGTAACTTATTAACAAAATATATATTAGTCTCTGGTGTTTGTTAACAGTATATTCCAGTGTTTTATCTTGTTAACAGTATATATCAGTGTTGTTCTTGTTAACAGTAAATACCAGTGTTTGATCTTGTCAACAGGATATATTGGTCGCTAGTGTTGTTAACAAGAATATACCAGTTTGATCTTGTTAACGGTATATATCGGTGTTTGTTCTTATTAACACGATATATTGGTATCTGGTATTGTTAACAGTATATACCAAGTGTTTGTTCTTGTTAACAGGAAATATTGGTATCTGGTATTTGTTAACAGTATATATCCAGTGTTTGTTCTTATTACAGACTATATTAGTATCTGGTATTGTTAACAGGTATATATACCAGTGTTTGTTCTTATTAACAGGAAATATTGGTATCTGGTATTGTTAAGCGGTATATATCAGTGTTTGTTCTTATTAACACGATATATATTGGTATCACCAATTGTTAACGGTATATACCAGTGTTTGTTCTTATTAACTTTTGATATATTGGTATCTGGTATTGTTAACGGTATATACCAGTGTTTGTTCTTATTAACTTGCGTTATATTATTGTCTGGTATTGTTAACAGTATATACAAGTGCTTGTTCTTATTAACAGGATATATTGGTGTACCTGGTATTGTTGGCAGTATCCATACCAGTGTTTTGTTCCAGCTATTAACTTACGATATATTGAGTGCATGGTACCGGTGCTATCAGTAAGTGTTTGGTGTCTGTTCTGTATTAGCAGAGTATCTGAATAGGTATCCATTGCTTTCCATTCTTTGTCTTTCACCAGTGTTTGTTCTTATTAAAACCCGATATATTGGTATCTGGTATTTGTTAACAGCAGTATATACCAGTGTTTGTTCTTATTAACACGTTATATCTGGTATCTGGTATTGTTAACAGTATATATCAGTGTTTGTTCTTATTAACACGATATATTTGTAATTGAACATTGTTAACAGTATATACCAGTGTTTGTTCTTATTAACACGATATATTGGAGTATCTGGTATTGTTAACAGTATATACCAGTGTTTGTTCTTATTAACACGATATATTAGAATCTGGTATTTGTTAACGGTATATACCAGTGTTTGTTCTTATTAACACGATATATTTGAGTATCTGGTATTGTTAACAATTATATACAAGTGTTTGTTTCTTATTTAACACGATATATTAAGTATCTGGTATTGTTAACAGTATATACCAGTGTTTGTTCTTATTAACAGGATATATTAGTATCTGGTATTGTTAACAGGTATATACCAGTGTTTTGTTCTTATTAACAGGATATATTGATATGTGGTATTTTGTTAACGAGTATATACCAGTGTTTGTTCTTATTAACTTTTGATATATTGAGTATCTGGTATTTGTTAACGGTATATACCAGTGTTTGTTCTTATTAACCAGGATATATTGGTATCTGGTATTGTTAACTTGGTATATATATCGGTGTTTGTTCTTATTAACACGATATATTGGTATTGGGTATTGTTAATAATGCTATACCAGTGTTTGTTCTTGTAACGCATTTGATATATTGAGTATCTGGTATTGTTAACGGTATATACCAGTGTTTGTTCTTAATAACAGGGATATATTAGTATCTGGTATTGTTAACAGTATATACCAGTGTTTGTTCTTATAAGCACGATATATTAATATCTGGTATTGTTAACAGTATATACCAGTGTTTGTTCTTATTAACACGATATAGTGGTATCTGGGTATTGTTAACAGTATATACCAGTGTTTGTTCTTATTAACACTGATATATTAATATCTGGTATTGTTAACAGTATATACCAGTGTTTGTTCTTATTAACACGATATATTGGTATCTGGTATTGTTAACAGTATATACCAGTGTTTTGTTCTTATTAACAGGATATATTAGGTACCTGGTATTTGTTAACGGTATATACCGAGTGTTTGTTCTTATTAGCACGTGTATATTAGTATCTGGTATTGTTAACGGTATATACAGGGTGTTTGTTCTTATTAATACGATATATTTGGTATCTGGTATTGTTAACGAGTATATACCGGTGTTTGTTCTTATTAACTTACGATATATTGAGTATCTGGTATTGTTAACAGGTATATACCAGTGTTTGTTCTTATTAACACGATATATTAGTACCTGGTATTGTTAACAGTTTATATACCAGTGTTTGTGTTCTTATTAACACGATATATTAGTAATTGGTATTGGCAACGGTATATACCGGTGTTTGTTCTTCCCATTAACACGATATATTGGTATCTGGTATTGTTAACGGTATATACCAGTGTTTGTACTTATTAACACGATATATTGAGTATCTGGTATTGTTAACGGTATATACCAGTGTTTGTTCTTATTAACAGGATATATTGGTATCTGGTATTGTTAACAGTATATATCAGTGTTTGTTCTTATTAACACGATATATTGGTAGTTGGTATTGTTAACAGTATATACACCGGTGTTTGTTCTTATTAACACGATATATCAGGTATCTGTTGTTATTGTTGGTAGTATACCAGTGTTTGTTCTTATTTACAGGATATATTGGTATCTGGTATTGTTAACGGTATATACCAGTGTTTGTTCTTATTAACGGGATATATTAGTGATTGGTATTGTTAACGGTATATACCAGTGTTTGTTCTTATTAACACGATATATATAGGTATCTGGTATTGTTAACAGTATATACCAGTGTTTGTTCTTATTAACACGATATATGAGTATCTGGTATTTGTTAACAGTATATACCAGGTGTTTGTTCTTATTAACACGATATATTGAGTATCTGGTATTGTTAACGGTATATACCAGTGTTTGTTCTTATTAACACGATATATTGGTATCTGGTATTGTTAACGGTATATACCAGTGTTTGTTCTTATTAACTTTTGATATATTAGTATCTGGTATTGTTAACGGTATATACCAGTGTTTGTTCTTATTAACACGATATATTGGTATCTGGTATTGTTAACGGTATATACCAGTGTTTGTTCTTATTAACAGGATATATTAGTATCTGGTATTGTTAACAAAATATGTCATTATTTACTCCGCGTCCGTTCTTGTTGTTCGTACTCTTCCATACACACTGGGCCGCATAGCTGGATGGTTGGGGTACTCGACTCGTAGACTGAGGGTTATGAGTTCGAATCGCCGTCACACAAACATGCTCGCCCTTTCAGCCGTGAGAACGTTATCATATGACGATGAATCCCACTATTCATTGGAAAATACCAGCGCAAGATTTGGCAGTGGGTGGGTGCTGATTAGCTGCCTTCCCTCTAGCCTTACACTGCTAAATTATAGACATCTGGCACAGATAGCCCTCGTGTACTTTGCGCGAAATTCAAAAAACAAACAAACCATATACACCTTAAGCAAACATATTATATCGACAAAGATTATTGCTATTTTTCAGTTGCATTTTTTCTTATGTATTGTCTTTTAATTTTCTCTCTCTTCGGGGATTTTCTGAACTGCAGACACGTTGTTTAGTGACGTAGACAGTTTCTGAAAGATGTTTTATTGTTCGCGTAAGATTACATTCCTGAAGATTTGCAAATAAACCTTTCTTATGTTCCAACCGGTAGTTAACAGTAGGTAAACGGTGAAGATCCGGAAATAATAATACCATAGTAAATACTGCCTAACGCAGAACAGTAGCGACATCTCAGTTTGCAACATGTACTTGATGTTTTAAGTGTTAAGCCCTGTGAAACAACGTTAACCCAACAGAGTCGTAACAATATTGCCTTATTACATCGCGATTCCCACAGACTGACATTGTTGCAATAGGTATGTGGGGGGATGAATTAATATTATATCAGGAGATATACCGTCCTTCAGAAAAATGGTATCTCTGTAAACAATAGATTCTACAAAACAATGACGACGTCATCATATACGTTGGGTCTTCCAAAACAATGACGTCTTATAGAACAATAATATCTCAGTAGATGTTGAGAGGAGAGAAACAGAAGTTGTCTTAGACTTAGAGGATGTTGGGTCTTTCGGAACAATATTACTTAACTATTGGGTTTTGTGGAACAATATGGGGTCCCACGAAATAATATTATCATAATAGATACTTGGTTTCATGAAACAATGATATATCAAACGATGTTGTATCCTGCAGAAAAATATTGTCTTAGCCTGTGTCAGTTCCTGTGAAACAGTATTATCTTAGTGAATTTTCTGGGTCAGTTATATCTAAGCTAAATATGTGGGTCTTAGGGAACAACAGTATATCAATTGTTCTTCGAAATATTAAACACTTTGTTGAAATAAATTGAAGTTTTATATTGATCTTTGGAAATACTCCCTTAAGTCCCAAGTTTATAAACAAATAATATTCTTACGATAATACTGTATATAACCCTGTGATCCACACTTTTTTTGCCCGTCGATAGATGAGCGGAAAATTTTGGGAGCTTATAACGCTAAAAAATGAGTTTCAATAGCGAACAACAACCCATCGTCTCCAGTCAGATCTTTAACCCAACGGTGTAGCCCCTAACGCATATAATTTGTTTTTTAAAGGGTGAGTCAGCTCCCTCCTCGGCTATGAGTTTACGAACTTACTACGCTGAAATATATGGTTCGATTCTCCCTGGTGGACAGAGCGCATGCATCCTATTTCGTAGTTTTGCACTAAAAGAAAACGGAAGATAAGTCGACGTTACGCGGCCGTTGAGCCCTGGCTACTAGAGTATACTGTTAATTCAAGACTCTCTACATTTGAGACTCTAACTTTGGATCTAATTTCTTTCTTATATTTTTAAGGATCCTCGTATGACACATATTAGGAACGACAACACACAGTTGTCACTAAAACAAGTTCTTGTTAGCTGGTCGGTCACCAGCAAGATATTTGTGTCTGTATTTACATGCCCACCAGTGGCTCAGCGGTATGTCCGCGGACTTACAACGCTAAAACCGGGTTTCGATACCCGTGGTGTGCAGAAAAACAGATAGCCAGTATGTAAACAGAGTTTCTATGTGTGTGTGTGTAAACACATTTGCAATTGAACCTTAGCCCAGTAAATAAAAGAAGAAATAAAAACACATTTAAATTATTAAGATTGGTTGTGGTATGTAATACGGACTAACGCTCATTAAAAGTTGGTATTTTAAGAAAGAATGAGTTCGCCCACTAGAACAGGAACGTTCTCTAAGTGAAGATAATTATCTAAGACTTCTGTGCCTTTAAAATAAAGTAACATCCCCTTACCTGAGGGGTGACAAGAACAGAAGTCTGTACTAGCCATGGTTGAGCCATAAATGAAGCGAGCCAAGGAGTTATGGTCATCTTCTTGTTACGGGTCAGTTATCTCAGGGACAGCAGACGTCAAATGATCACATGAGCAGGGTCAATTTCACAGGAAAATGGCTCGCTTTTATAACAACCGAAGAGAAGTTGAGCCAGAAAGGTTATAATAATTTTGTTGTTGTTCTGCGGGTGCTAAGAAGGGTAGTAAACGAGTCAAACAGACGATGAGCGTAATAAACGGGTCAAACAGACGATGCTCGCAGTGTCACTGACTTAGCAGGGGAAACGTTCTGACCACAATCTGGAGGTGGCGTTGATTCCCAAAGACTACCGCGCGTGGCTACGTGTTATGTAATCAAATTCGGAATATGCCGTCTGGTGTCAAATGCGCATGCGCATTACACTAAGTTTCGTGGCCTCGCGAAAATAGAAATGATTAAAAAACGGTTTTGTTACACTTCTCGACGAAACATTTAGCTACTTCTTGTTAAAGAAATAAATAAATTACTTTGCAAGGTAAGTGTACGCGTGTTTTATTTCTAGGAGACTAAACTCTTAACATGAAATAATAATATCCTTTACTGAGTGTGGGAAGAAGAACGAAAATGTCACACAATCATTTATGCATACGTTGTGTGTAAATAAATTCAAGTGATATACTTCTGCCTCCCTATCCCGAGGGCCAGCATTAAGTTTACGGACTTACAACCCTCGAGTTCAAGGTTTGATTCTTCGTAGTGAACAGAATGTAAAGTCTATTCTATAGCTTTGCGCTAAAACAAAAAAAAAATAGATGTTTGGCTTTGAAACAGAAGAGACAAAATCATTCATGGAAAACTAAAAATATCAAAAAAAAACTCAGATTTTCAGGATGAAGTCTTAATTTTTCAAACTAACCAATAGTAAAGTAACAATTTATTTTCTTAAGTGTAAGACGACGAATCAAAACGCCACAAAATCGTTCTTACGTCTGTTAAATAAAAAAAAACACTCCTCGACTTTACGATAGGAATAACAAAATTAATCAAGATACATTCGAAAATATAAAACATTTTGAAAACAATATAATGGCTTTCAGGCTCTCATGATAAATAGTACAAAACGCTTATCGATTTCTGATCTCGTGTCAAATGAAAGGAGACATTGCCCTGGTGTGCAGAGCTGTTGTGTTTAGTATTTATTAAGTTAGACAGTGTTACGTCTGACCAATGACACAAAAAACTGAACCAGTAAACAAAAGTTTAGAAGAAATTGAAAATAAGAACTACAATTCCAATATCCGTTGTGTGTACTCTTTGTTATGACGAGAAACCCACTTCAATCAAGTAAGAATGTATCTCAAGACGGCTGATATGGGTATTAATTTTTTTCATTAAAATGAAGTAGAGAACGACCTACTTAGGTTCTCCTCGAGTCTTTGTCAACCTGAAGATGACCTAAGAAGGTCGAAATGTTGTTCTATACTTTATTTTAATAAAACAATTTAATACCCACACCAGTCGTCTTAAGATACATTTTACTGTGTACTCTGTCATCAGATATCCGCTGGCTTATATTTACATTCAAAATTTATGTGTATTTGTGTGCACAAACATATGTAACGTATATCATTTTTTAAAAATTGTGATTTCAAACGGCCGCAAGTAGGTATTTGTTATTTGTCATTTAAAGTAAACTTTTTTTAAAAAAACCTATCAAACTTTTAATGAAGCTATTTCTAAATAGAAATGCTAAGAAACAGAATATATGGTTTTCTAAGTACACGAAAATAATGTTGCATCACATGTCTGTTCTTCGTTTCGCGTGTTCCTTTCATTTCGTGAACACATATTCAAAGATTAGTAATCATAACTCGTTCAGTATTCGCAGTTCTATTTTTGTTATTTTATTTCAGGCCACTTGATGTTCGATAAATTACAGAAACTGACTCCACCTGCTCCTTTTCACCATTATGTCTGTGGTTAAAAGAAACACAAAAAATATACAGTACAGTTTGTGTATATTACCTATTGTGACATACAGGTCTTTAATTATTTGAGTATGTGGAAATGGATTTAATATTCTTTACGTATAAATTCTTGGAAACCTCAAAAGCATGAGTATGTGTGCGCATGTCCGGTCTACAGAATAGGTCAGTGTGGTGGAAGTTTGTCTCTAAGCCTCATTCTTTTAGGATTGGGTAGAAAAGTTGTTTGTCTAGCAGACAATCAAGAATAAAAGGATACTTACAGGAGCGCCCCCAGTGGCAGAGTAGTATGTCTGCGAACTCATACTGCTAAACACCGGGTTTCGATACTCTTAATGGGCAGATCACAGGTAGCCTTTTGTGTAACTCGGTGCTTAACAAAACAAACAATATACCAAGATCTGGTTAGTGAACACTCTATATGTAATGACGTCATAAATTACGTCATGTAGTCACTAACATCTTCAGTACACTCTACAACTGTTAGTTGTTGTGGTGAAACAACTTAAGATATCGACATCGTAACAGGACGAAACTTACCTAATAATGGCTGTTAGAAACTATTAGTTGTGGTTTCTACTTCCTTAGTTTTAACAAACGAACCATTCTGTCTCTTACGTTTGTCAAGAAATGAAAATAATTTCAATTACGTCAAAACAAAGAAACCTGTTGTTTTTTTCTACACAGCAGCTCTCATTTTTATTAAAGTAAAATGTGCGTCATAACGCTCTTTCTCTTTCTCTCGCATGACAAGTTTTCAGTTCTTTTTATTTCAAGATGTACACATGTAATTGTGAGCTTTCGTAAAGCTTCATTTTGTTTAGTGGCTACTAAATGTATTAAAGTGAAAACTCCATTTTGTTTACTGGCCACTAAATGTATTAAAGTGAAAACTCCATTTTGTTTAGTGGCTACTAAATGTATTAAAGTGAAAACTCCATTTTGTTTAGGTGGCCTACTAAATGTATTAAAGTGAAAACTTCATTTTGTTTACTGGCTACTAAATGTATTAAAGTGAAAACTCCATTTTGTTTAGTGGCTACTAAATGTATTAAAGTGAAAACTCCATTTTGTTTAGTGGCTACTAAATGTATTAAAGTGAAAACTCCATTTTGTTTACTGGCCACTAAATGTATTAAAGTGAAAACTCCATTTTGTTTACTGGCCACTAAATGTATTAAAGTGAAAACTCCATTTTGTTTACTGGTCACTAAATTTACAAAAGGTGATAATATGTATGAGTAATAGTTAGGCCTTTTTCACAAAGTATAGAAAGTCAGTGAAAGGTTCAATGCTATAGGTTCCCAGTTCATATTTTTGATACATATTTGTATAACGTAAGTGTATTGGTAATATATAAATATGAGATAAAAGATTCGGCGTTGTTAAAACATATTTATCTTACTAGTTTATGTCATATATGCACGTGATCGATAAATTTAATGGTCTTGCAGGCCATCGTTAAGAACTATCAGAAGTCGAGAAAGATTACTTGTTGTACGTAACTCACTCATTTGCTAGGAAAGTGGACAGGACTGTTATAGGTTTGTTTGTCCATACTTGTAGAAGAATATTGAAGTATGATAAACAGGTATGCTTTACTGAACAGTGAAATGGGGATTCGTGTAAAATAGGGTTTACCGAGTCTCTCTCCTAGATCGTCAAGACGCCGTAGCTCTCGAGGGAACCAACTAACGTTGACAATTATCAATTTTTTAATTAATTGTATTCGACCGACAGCATCACTCATACGTGTATAGTACAATTACTATCTGTTCCAAACATTGTATTGTATACACAGAACACAAACATCCTTCTGAAGTCTGACGAAGAACAAACCAAATCGTCCAGTTGTCTGTACAGAGAAGAAATATTTTAAAATTGGCAAAATTTTCTGCAAGTAAAAACTACAACAAAGAAACTTGCTAGAGATAATTTACTTAGAAATCAGCACAGGACATACTAACAAATACAAACAAAAGATATTATACGAAATATATATATATGCGTGTTCTTATAATAGGCTTAAAGGACTGACTGATATTAGTATAATAAATTTGGAATTTTGCTATTTCTTCTTAAAATAACTCGATTTCTATGTATATTTTAGCTAAGCCTGAACATTATGTCATTTTCGGGTTCTTTATTAATATAAGGAACCAAAATTGTTGTAATTAATATTTGGTTATATGTGGCGTTATCTGTTCAGGACCATTAGGCCCAACACGGCCAGGTAGGTTGAGGCGTTCGGTTCATAATCAGCTGTGAGAGTGTTATAATGTGACGGTTAATCCCACTATTCGTTAGTAAAAGAGTAGCCCAAGAGTTAGTGGTGGGTAATGATGACGAGCTGCCTTCCCCCTAGCCTCACACTGCTAAATTAATGACGGCTAGTGTAGCTTTGCTCAATTTCCAAACAAACAAACCATCAAGTGTTTCTGTTTCTATTGGAGGATCTAAACTTTAAAAAGGTAACTGATAAGTACGTTGCTTTCCTGGTTTTACTAATTGCCATATTTTTTTTCTCGTTTCGTTTGTCGTTTTTATTTTGCCATTTCCTTAACTTACGACCGTTCCACCTTTTTTTCGCTTACACTAAGCATTAGTATTACAAAGCATCTTTCGTTTTCCTTGAGCATCGTCCTCACGAAGAAAATAATACTTTTCAAGCACTTTAGCACTGTGAAGGTTTGAAACTCTGATACTTGTTCTTCTCCCGTAGTAAGTTAAAAACACAATGTATTGAAGTCTCTAAGATTCTAATCATTTCTGGTAAGTTTTCATCTTTTGTGATACAAAATAAGGTTATTGCAGTCTCTAAGATTCTAATCATTTCTGGTAAGTTTTCACCTCTCTTTCTTATTAGTCTAAATATGACCTAAGAAGGTCGAAACGGTGTTCTGTACTTCATTTTAATCAAAATGCTAGTTCCCATACCAGCCATCTTGAGAATACATTTTTACTTCAAGTGGGTTTCTTGTCACCACGAATTACTCCGATTGTGATACAAAGTATGTCTTCAGACGAGTTAATTTGTCAACCGTCTTTGGACCGTTGGTCGTTGTGAGCCTCAGATTTTAGGGTAAGTATTCATTAAACTTGGTATCACTTCTGTAAACGATGATCTTTCTTTAGTATATCTGGTCCCCTCCAGAGGAAATCTTTCATTGCTCACCATTTCATACTGATAGTTATCTATCCTAGAAATATAACACTTAGTTATTCAGCCCAACACATCAAACTTCCTTAACAGCTTAACATGAAGCTTTATCAGAACATCGCTAGTTATTCAGTCTCTAAATGGTTCAGAATCACCGTCGCACCAAAATGCTCGCCCTTACAGCCGTGGGGCATTATAATTTGAAGATCAATCCCACTTTAATTGGTAAAAGTAGACCAAGAGTTGGAGATGGGTGGTGATGGGTGGTGATGACTAGCCGCCTTCCCCCAACCTTACACTGCTAAATTAGGGAAAGCTAGCGCAGATAGCCCTCATGACGCTTCAAAAACAAACAAACAAACAATATTTTTTATTTATAGACACCCAACCTAGTGATATGTACTATTACCAAAGACTGGGTTGGTTGAGTACTACTACTTCGGACTGGATTGGTTGAGTAGTAATACTTGGGACTGGATTGGTTGAGTAGTAATACTTAGGACTGGATTGGTTGAGTGCTACTACTTAGGACTGGATTGGTTGAGTGCTACTACTTGGGATTGGGTTGGTTGAGTACTACTACTTAGGACTCGGTTCGTTGAGTACTACTACTTGGGACTGGATTGGAGGAGTACTACTACATGGGACTGGGTTGGTTGAGTACTACTACTTGGGACTGGATTCGAGGGAGTACTACTACATGGGACTGGGTTGGTTGAGTACTATTAGTTAGGAATGGATTAGCTGAGTACTACTACTTAGGAATGGGTTGGTTGAGTACTACTACTTAGAACTGGATTAGTTGAATACTACTACTTGGGACTGGATTAGTTGAATACTACAACTTGGAACTTGGTTGGTAGAGTACTACTACCTAGAACAGGATTAGTTGAATACTACTACTTAAAACTAGATTAGTTGAATACTACTACTTAGAACTGGATTAGCTGAGTACTACTACTTGGGACTGGATTGGTTGAGTACTACTACTTGGGACTGGGATGGTTGAGTACTACTACTTTGGACTGGGTTGGTTGAATACTACTACTTACGACTGGGTTGGTTGAGTACAAATCTGAAATGGATTAGTTGAATACTACTACTTGGAACTGGGTTGGTTGAGTACTACTACTTAGGACTGGATTACTTGAGAACTACTATTTAGGACTGGGTTGGATGAGAACTACTACTTTTGGATGGATTAGTTGAGTGCTACTACTTGGGACTGGATTGGTTGAGTACTACTACTTAGGACTGGATTGGTTGAGTGCTACTACTTAGGATTAGATTGGTTGGAGTGCTACTACTTAGGACTGGATTGGTTGAGTACTACTACTTAAAACTGGGTTGGTTGAGTCCTACTACTTGGGATTGGGTTGGTTGAGTACTACTACTTAGAACTGGATTAGTTGAATACTACTACTTGGGACTGGATTGGTTGAATACTACAACTTGGAACTGGTTGGTTGAGTACTACTACTTAGAACAGGATTAGTTGAATACTACTACTTAAAACTAGATTAGTTGAATACTACTACTTAGAACTGGATTAGTTGAGTACTACTACTTGGGACTGGATTGGTTGAGTACTACTACTTGGGACTGGGATGGTTGAGTACTACTACTTTGGACTGGGTTGGTTGAATACTACTACTTACGACTGGGTTGGTTGAGTACAAATCCTGAGAATGGATTAGTTGAATACTACTACTTGGAACTGGGTTGGTTGAGTACTACTACTTAGGACTGGATTACTTGAGAACTACTACTTAGGACTGGGTTGGTTGAGAACTACTACTTTTGGATGGATTGGCTGAGGTGCTACTACTTGGGACTGGATTGGTTGAGTACTACTACTTAGGACTGGATTGGTTGAGTGCTACTACTTGGGATTAAAGTGGTTGAGTGCTACTACTTGGGACTGGATTGGTTGAGTACTACTACTTAAAACTGGGTTGGTTGAGTCCTACTACTTGGATTGGATTGGTTGAGTACTACTACTTAGAACTGGATTATTTGAATACTACTACTGGGACTGGGTGGGTTGAGTACTACTACTTAGAAATGGGTTGATTGAGTGCTACTACTTGGGACTGGATTGGTTGAGTACTACTACTCAGAACTGGATTGGTTCAATACTAAAACTTGGGACTGGGTGGGTTGAGTAATACTACTCAGGACTGGATTGGTTGAGTACTACTACTTGGGACTAAGTTGGGTGAGTACTACTACTTAGAACTGGATTGGTCAGGTACTGCTCACTTAGGACTGGATTAGTTGAGTACTAATACTCAGAACTGGATTAGTTCAATACTAAAACTTAGGACTGGGTGGGTTGAGTAATACTACTTAGGACTGTATTGGTTGAGTATTACTACTGCCAGAACTGGATTAGTTGAATACTACTACTTGGACTGGGTGGGTTGAGTAATACTACTTAGAACTGGGTTGATTGAGTACTACTACTTAGGACTGGATTGGTTGAGTACTACTACTTAGAACTGGGTTGGTTGAGTACTACTACTTGGGACTGGGTTGGTTGGTACTACTACTTAGGACTGGGTTGGTTGAGTACTACTTACAGAGACTGGGTTGGTTCAGTACTACTACTTAGAACTGAGGTTGGTTGAATACTACTACTTGGGACTGGGTTGGTTGAGTACTACTACTTGGGACTGGATTGGTTGAGTACTACTACTTAAAACTGAGTGTGTTGAGTATTACTACTTAGAACTTGGTTGGATTTTACTACTACTTGGGACTGGGTAGCTGAATACTACTACTTACGACTGGATTGGTTGAGTACTACTACTTAGAACTGGGTTGGTTGAGTACTACTACTTAGTACTGGGTTGGTTGAGTACTACTACTTACGACTGGGTTGGTTGAGTAATACAACTTAGAAATGGGTTGGTTGAGTGCTACTACTTAGGACTGGATTGGTTGAGTACTACTACTCAGAACTGGATTAGTTAAATACTACTACTTGGGACTCGGTGGGTTGAGTACTACTACTCAGGACTGGATTGGTTGAGTACTACTACTTGGGACTGGGTTGGTTGAGTACCACTACTTAGAACTGGATTGGTTGAAGTACTACTACTTAGGACTGGATTAGTTGACTACTACTACATGGGACTGGGTTGGATGAGTAATACTACCTAGAACTGGATTAGTTGAATACTACTACTTGGACTGAGGTGGGTTGAGTACTACTACTTAGAACTGGGTTGATTGGTACTACTACTTGGGACTGGGTTGGCTGAGTACTACTACTTAGAACTGGATTGGTTAAGCACCACTACTTGGGACTGGATTGGTTGACTAGTACTACATGGGAATGGATTGGTTGAGTACTACTACTTGGGACTGGATTGGTTGAGTACTAGTACTTGGGACTGGATTGGTTGAGTACTACTAGTTGGGACTGGATTAGTTCAGTTCTACTACTTAGGACTGGATAAGTTGAGTACTACTACTTGGGACTGGATTGGTTGAGTACTACTTCTTAAAACTGAGTGGGTTGACTATTACTACTTAGAACTGGGTTGATTGAGTACTACTACTTGGGACTGGATTAGTTGAGTACTACTACTCAGAACTGGATTAGTTGAATACTACTTCTTAGTACTGGGTGGGTTGAGTACTACTACTTACAACTGTGTTGGTTGAGTACTACTACTTCGGGTTGGTTTGGTTGAGTGCTACTACTCAGGACTGGATTGGTTGAGTACTACTACTCAGGGCTGGATAAGTCAATCACTACTACTCATAACTGGATTAGTTGAATATTACTACTTAGCACTGGGTTAGTTGAATACTACTACTTGGATCTGGATTGGTTAGAGTACTACTACTTAGAACTGGGTTAGTTGAGCACTACTACTTAGAACAGGGTTGTTTGAATACTACTACTTAAAACTGGATTACTTGAATACTACTACTTGGAACTGGGTTGGTTGAGTACTACTACTTAGAACTGGATGAGTTGAAGCTACTACTTACGACTGGATTGGTTGAATACTACTACTTGACTGGATTGGTTGAATACTACTACTCATAACTGGATTAGTTGAATACTACTACTTAGCACTGGAATGGTTGAGTACTGCTACTTAGAACTGGGTTGGTTGAGTACTACTACTTGGGACTGGATAGCTGAGTACTACTACTTACGACTGGATTGGTTAAGTACTACCACTTAGAACTGGGTTGGTTGAGTATTACTACTTAGTACTGGGTTGGTTGAGTACTACTACTTAGGACTGGATTAGTTCAGTACTACTACTTAGGACTGGATAATTTGAGTACTACTAATTACGACTGGATTAGTTGAGTACTAGTTCTTAAAACTGAGTGGGTTGACTATTACTACTTAGAACTGGGTTGATTCAGTACTACTACTTAGGACTGGATTAGTTGAGTACTAATACTCAGAACTGGATTAGTTGAATACTACTACTTAGGACTGGGTGGGTTGAGTACTACTACTTACAACTGTGTTGGTTGAGTACCACAACTTCGGGTTGGTTTGGTTGAGTGCTACTACTCAGGACTGGATTGGTTGAGTACTACTACTCAGGGCTGGATAAGTCGATCACTACTACTCATAACTGGATTAGTCGAATATTACTACTTAGCACTGGATTAGTTGAATACTACTACTTGGATCTGGATTGGTTAAGTACTACTACTTAGAACTGGGTTGGTTGAGCACTACTACTTAGAACTGCGGTTGTTTGAATACTACTACTTAAAACTGGATTACTTGAATGCTACTACTTGGAACTGGGTTGGCTGAGTACTACTACTTAGAACTGGATGAGTTGAGAAGCAACTACTTACGACGGTATTGGTTGAGTACTACTACTTAGGGTGGATTAGTTGAATACTACTACTTAGGAGGAGGTTGGTTTAGTACTACTATTAAGGGCTGGGTTGGTTGAATACTACTACTTGGGACTGGATTGGTTGAGTACTACTACTTGGGACTGGGTCGGTTGAGTACTACTACTTAGGACTGGATTGGTTGAGTAATACTACTTAGGACTGGGTCGGTTGAGTACTACTACTAGGACTGGATTAGTTGAGTACTACTACTTAAAACTGGGTTGGTTGAGTACTACTACTTAGGACTGGATTAGTTGAGTGCTACTACTTAGAACTGGGTTGGTTGAGTACTACTACTTAGGACTGGTTGGTTGAGTACTACTACTTAGGACTGGACTAGTTGAGATACTACTAGTTAGGACTGGATTGGTTGAGTACTACTACATCGGACTGGATTGGTTGAGTACTACTATTTGGGACTGGAATAGTTGAGTGCTACTACTCAGGACTAAGTTGGTTGATTACTACTACATGGAGCTGGATTGGTTGAGTGCTACTACTTAAAACTGGATTGGTTGAGTACTACTACTTAGGAATGGGTTGGTTGAGTACTACTACTTAGAACTGGATTGGTTAAGCACTACTACTTAGGACTAGATTGACTAGTACTACTACTTAGGAATGGATGGTTGAGTAATACTACTTGGGACTGGATTAGTTGAGTACTTCTACTTGGGACTGGTTATTTGGTACTAATACTCAGAACTGGATTAGTTGAATACTACTACTTAGGACTGGGTGGTGGCATAGTACTACTTAGAACTGTGTTGGTTGAGTACTACTATTTAAGACTGGGTTAGTTGAGTACTACTACTTAGAACTGGGTTGTTTGAATACTACTACTTAGAAATGGATTAGTTGAATACTGCTACTTGGAACTGGGTTGGCTGAGCACTACTACTTTGGACTAGATGAGTTGAAAGCTACTACTTAGAACTGCATTAGTTGAATACTACTACTTAGAACTGGATTAGTTGAAAGCTACTATATAGGACTGGATTGGTTGAGTGCTACTACTTAGGTCTCGGTTGGTTGAGTATTACTACTTAGGACAGGATTAGTTGAATACTACTACTAAAGACTGGGTTGTTTGAGTACTACTACCTAGGACTGGATAAGTTGAACATTACTACTCACAACTGGATTAGTTGAATACTACTACTTAGCACTGGATTAGTTGAATACTACTACTTGTAAATGGGTTGGCTGAGTACTACTACTTAGGACTGGAGTAGCTGAGTACTACTACTTACGACTGGATTGGTTAAGTACTACCACTTAGAACTGGGTTGGTTGAGTACTACTACTTAGTACTGGGTTGGTTGAGTACTACTACTTAGGACTGGATTGGTTGAGTACTACTACTTGGAACTGGATTATTTGGAGTACTACTAATTAGGACTGGATTAGTTGAGTACTACTTCTTAAAACTGAGTGGGTTGACTATTACTACTTAGAACTGGGTTGATTGAGTACTACTACTTGGGACTGGATTGGTTGAGTACTACTACTCAGAACTGGATTAGTTGAATACTACTACTTGGGACTGGGTGGGTTGAGTACTACTACTTACAGCTTTAATGTGGTTGGTTGAGTACTACTACTTCGGGTTGGTTTGGTTGAGTGCTACTACTCAGGACTGGATTGGTTGAGTACTACTACTCAGGGCTGGATAAGTTGATCACTACTACTCATAACTGGATTAGTTGAATATTACTACTTAGCACTGGATTAGTTGAATACTACTACTTGGATCTGGATTGGTTAAGTACTACTACTTAGAACTGGGTTGGTTGAGCAGTACTACTTAGAACACGGTTGTTTGAATACTACTACTTAAAACTGGATTGCTTGAATGCTACTACTTGGAACTGGGTTGGCTGAGTACTACTACTTAGAACTGGATGAGTTGAAAAGCAACTACTTACGACAGGTATTGGTTGAGTACTACTACTTAGAGGTGGATTGGTTGAATACTACTACTTAGGAGGAGGGTTGGTTTAGTACTACTATTGTGGACTGGATTGGGTTGAATACTACTACTTGGACTGGATTGGTTGAGTACTACTACTTAGGACTGGGTTGGTTGAGTACTACTACTTAGGGACTGGATTGGTTGAGTACTACTACTTGGGACTGGGTTGGTTAAGTACTACTACTTGGGACTGGATTGGTTGAGTACTACTACTTAAAACTGGGTTGGTTGAGTACTACTACTTGGGACTGGATTGGTTGAGTACTACTACTTAGAACTGGGATGGTTGAGTACTACTACTTAGGACTGGATTGGTTGAGTACTACTACTTGGGACTGGATTAGTTGAATACTACTACTTAGGACTGGATTAGTTGAGTACTACTACATTGGACTGGATTGGTTGAGTACTACTACTTAGGACTGGATTGGTTCAGTACTACTACTTAGGACTGGATTGGTTGAGTACTACTACATAGAACTGGATTGGTTGAGTGCTACTACTTAAAACTGGATTGGTTGAGTACTACTACTTAGGAATGGGTTGGTTGAGTACTACTACTGGGAACTGGATTGGTTGAGCACTACTACTTAGGACTGGATTGGTTGACTAGTACTACATAGGAATGGATTGGTTGAGTACTACTACTTGGGACTGGATTGGTTGAGTACTACTACTTAGGACTGGGATTATTTGAGTACTACTACTTAGGAACTGGATTAGTTGAATACTACTACTTGGGACTGGGTGGCAGTAATACTACTTAGAACTGTGTTGGTTGGTTAGTACTACTACTTAAGACTGGGTTGGTTGAGTACTACTACTTAGAACTGGGTTGTTTGAATACTACTACTTAGAAATGGATTAGTTGAATACTACTACTTGGAACTGGGTTGGTTGAGTACTACTACTTTGGACTGGATGAGGTTGAGTACTACTACTTGGGAACTGGATTGGTTGAATACTACTACTTAGAACTGGATTGGTTGAAAGCTACTACTATAGGACTGGTTGGTTGAGTACTACTACTTGGGACTGGTTGGTTGAGTACTACTACTTAGGACTGGATTAGTTGAATACTACTACTAAAAACTGGGTTGTTTGAGTACTACTACCTAGGACTGGATAAGTTGAACATTACTACTCACAACTGGATTGGTTGAATACTACTACTTAGCACTGGATTAGTTGAATACTACTACTTGTAAATGGGTTGGTTGAGTACTACTACTTAGGACTGGATGAGTTGAAAGCTACTACTTAGAACTGGATTAATTGAACACTACTACTTAGAACTGGATTAGTTGAATACTACTACTTGGAACTGGTTTGGTTGAGTACTACTACTTAGGACTGGATTGGTTGAAAGCTACTATATGGACTGGATTGGTTGAGTACTACTACTTGGGATTGGATTGGTTTAGGGTCTACTACTTGGGACTGGATTGGTTGAGTACTACTACTTAGGACTGGTTGGTTGAGTACTACTACTTAGAACTGGATTAGTTGAATACTACTACTACTTGCTTGTACTGGGAGGGGTTGAGTACTACTACTTAGAACTGGGTTGGTTGAGTACTACTACTTAGGACTGGGTTGGTTGAGTACTACTACTTGGGACTGGATTGGTTGAGTACTACTACTTGGGACTGGATAATTTGAGTACTACTACTTACTTATAGGACTGGATTGGTTGAGTACTACTACTTAAAACTGGGTTGGTTGACTATTACTACTTAGGAACTGGGTTGATTCAGTACTACTACTTGGGACTGGATTGGTTGAGTACTACTACTTAGAACTGGATTAGTTGAATACTACTACTTTGGGACTGGGTGGGTTGAGTACTACTACTTAGAACTGTGTTGGTTGAGTACTACTACTTAGGGTTGGTTTGGTTGAGTGCTACTACTCAGGACTGGATTGGTTGAGTACTACTACTTAGGGGCTGGATAAGTCGATCACTACTACTCATAACTGGATTGGTTGAATACTACTACTTAGCACTGGATTAGTTGAATACTACTACTTGGATGGATTGGTTGAAGTACTACTACTTAGAACTGGGTTGGTTGAGCACTACTACTTAGAACACGGTTGTTTGAATACTACTACTTAAAACTGGATTGCTTGAATGCTACTACTTGGAACTGGGTTGGTTGAGTACTACTACTTAGAACTGGATTAGTTGAAAGCAACTACTTGCGAGGGTATTGGTTGATTACTACTACTTAGAACTGGATTAATTGAATACTACTACTTAGGAGGAGGTTGGTTTAGTACTACTACTAAGGGCTGGATTGGTTGAATACTACTACTTAGGACTGGATTGGTTGAGTAATACTACTTGGGACTGGGTTGGTTAGAGTATTACTACTACTTAGGGGACTGGATTGGTTGAGTAATACTACTTGGGACTGGGTTGGTTGAGTACTACTACTTGGGACTGGATTGGTTGAGTACTACTACTTAAAACTGGGTTGGTTGAGTACTACTACTGGGGACTGGATTAGTTGAGTACTGCTACTTAGGACAAGATTAGTTGATTACTACTACTTTGGACTGAATTAGTTGAGTACTACTACTTAGGACTGGATTGGTTCAGTACTACTACTTAAAACTGGATTAGTTAAATACTACACCTTCTAACTGGATTAGTTGAATACTACTACTTGCTTGAATGGAATGGTTGACTACTACTTAGAACTGGGTTGGTTGAGTACTACTACTTAGGCCTGGAATGGTTCAGTACTACTACATAAGACTGGGTTCGTTCAGTACAATACTTAGAACTGAGTTCGTTGAATACTACTACTTAAGACTGGGTTAGTTGAGTACTACTACTTAGGACTGGATTACTTGAGTACTGTTACTTAAAACTGGGTGGGTTGAGTATTACTATTTAGAACTTGGTTGGTTGAGTACTATTACTTAGGACTGGATTGGTTGAGTAATACTAGTTAAAACTGGGTCGGTTGAGTACTACTCCTTAGGACTGGATTAGTTGAGTACTACTACTTAAAACTGGGTTGGTTGAGTGCTACTACTTAGGATTGGATTAGTTGAGTACTGCTACTTAGGACTAGATTAGTTGATTACTACTACTTTGGACTGAATTAGTTGAGTACTATACTTAAGACTGGATTGGTTCAGTACTACTATTAAAACTGGATTAGTTAAATACTACTCCTTCTAACTGGATTAGCTGAATACTACTACTTAGCACGAGAATGGTTGAGTACTGCTACTTAGAACTGGGTTGGTTGAGTACTACTACTTAGGACTGGGTTGGTTAAGTACTACTACTTAGGACTGGTTTGGTTGAGTACTACAACATAAGACTGGTTTGGTTCAGTACTAATACTTAGAATTAAGTTCGTTGAATACTACTACTTAGGACTGGATTAGTTGAGTACTACTACTTAGGACTGGATTACTTGAGTACTATTACTTAAAACAGGGTTGGTTGAGTATTACTTCTTAGAACTTGGTTGATTGAGTACTACTACTTAAAACTGGAGTAGCTGAGTACTACTACTTACGACTGGATTTGTTAAGTACTACCACTTAGAACTGGGTTGGTTGAGTATTACTACTTAGTACTGGGTTGATTGAGCACTACTACT
Organism: Tachypleus tridentatus; assembly: GCF_004210375.1. Classification (NCBI taxonomy): domain Eukaryota; kingdom Metazoa; phylum Arthropoda; class Merostomata; order Xiphosura; family Limulidae; genus Tachypleus; species Tachypleus tridentatus. The sequence continues at coordinate 106,523,897 of NC_134825.1, read as the reverse complement.
TGGGACTGGATTAGTTGAGTACTACTACTTAGGACTGGATGGATTTTTTGAGTACTACTACTTGGGACTGGATTAATTTGAGTACTACTACTTGGGACTGGATTGGTTGAGTACTACTACTTAGGAAACTGGTTGGTTGAGTACTACTACTTAGAACTGGGTTGGTTGGGTGCTACTACTTGGGACTGGATTAGTTGAGTACTACTATTCAGAACTGGATTAGTTGAATACTACTACTTAGGACTGGGTGGGTTGAGTACTACTACTTCGGGTTGGTTTGGTTGAGTGATACTACTTAGGACTGGATTGGTTGGTACTACTACTTGGGACTGGATTGGTTGAGTACTA